>NW_028261385.1:84037974-84337974 GCF_051295495.1 Thamnophis sirtalis | reverse complement strand
AATGATCTGTGGATAATAGAATCAGAGATAATAGGTATGTCAGGCCTGGAAGCCATCTTTTGCAATGGGCGTTCAGACCTGCCACATTTACTGCTGTGGGAAATTGGGAGGGGGGAATATATGGAGTGGGCTAGATATAGCCAAAATAACATTCCTTTCTTAGAGAGTCATGGACGTCTTGCCTTGCACCTGGATTGGTGTGACTGGGAGGCATCTCCAGTTGGGATGGTGCCTGATTGGATCATGTGATGGACATGTGGGTGCTGGGGTAGGGACTTTCTGGGTGGGGAAAACCTGGGAACTTTCAGATTTGGATTTTCCCAGATGTGCCAATATGAGATCTCTTAATAAAATGGAACTTTGAGGAACCTCAAGCTTGGAGTCTTCTTTCATTGGGGATGTTAATTGGATCCCTGACAAAGTATATTTAAGGCCAAAACTATGGAGATCAATGGAATGAGGGTGGGGGGAAGGGGAAAAAGAATTGACATATTTATGTTAAGTATGTCCATATGAATGTTTATAAGAATGTGTTTAGAGAGTAACAGCCAGTGGTGGTGCAATGGTTAGAATGCAGTATTGCAGGCTAACTCTGCCAACTGCCAGCAGTTCGATCCTGACCGGCTCAAAGTTGATTCAGTCTTCCATCCTTCCAAGGTCAGTAAAATGGAAGGCCCAGATTGTTGGGGACGACATGCTGACACTGTAAACCATTTAGAATTTGGAACAAATAAATGGGGGGGGGGAGGAATAATAATTTTTGAAGGAATTGATCTATGAGTAATCTTCCTCTTAATTTTGTAGATTAAATTCCTTTTAAATCCATTTAATTAAAGATCATTTGCTGAATTAAGTTCCGCCACCAATCATTTTTTTTGTATTTTATAGAGTACAAAAAAGAGTTCAGAACTACAAAAGATAAATAATAAAACAGTCAAGCTAATTGAGAAACAAAAAAAAAGAAAGAAACCCATTTGAAAAAATAGCAAAAAAATGAAAAAGTGTCAGATATTAAGGCTGATTGATTATGTGCCATCAAGGCATTTTTGACTCCTAATGATCTATCCCTAAGCTGTTCTTTCAAGTCTCCCAGTAGCATACACATTGCCACAGTAACAAGCATCTACCTTGCTGTTGGTCATTTTCTTTTTTTTTTCCTTCCCCCTTTCCCAGCATAAGAGCCTTTTTGAGAGAGCTGAATCTTCACAGAATGTGCCTGAATAGGATAATTTGAACCTGCAGTGAGAACTTTCTAAATGATTTTTTTGATGGTTCATTGATTTATTTTCTTGCTGACCATGGTATTTGCAGAAGTTTTCTCCAACACCAAGTACTAAGTCTATATACATATACATATACATATACATATACATATACATATACATATACATATACATATACATATACATATACATACATACATACATACATGCAATCATAAAATGCAAAATCACTTGACACCACCAAGTTACAATGGCAGTTTGCTGCGGTCATTAAGTGAATCATAGTCATTAAATTTAATGTCATGTGTTCACGATTTGCAAAATCCTGCAATTTTTCCATTGACTTTGCTTGTTGGAAGCCAGTTGTGAAGGTCACAAATGGTGATCATGTGACTATGGGATGTGGCCAACATTGTAAATGTGCACCGGTTGCCAAGGTGCCAAATCGTGATCACATGCCTCTGGGGATACTGCAACTCTGAGGACCAGTCATTAAGTCTCAGTATTTAACACTGTTGAATGAATGCTTGGTGAGCAAGGACCATCTGTATAGCAGTTGGCAGCAGGATTGCTGTTGCAAAGTCATGTAATCATAAAATCCAGTGCTTCATAACGGTATTGCTTAACGATAACAATCAAGAAGTCCCAGTTGCCTTCATAAACCTAAGATGCGTAAGTTATTAAGTGGGAAGTTCCAGGTAAAGCATACAGGGGTTCCATGGGGGTCTGGGATAGATCATAGAAAGGATTCAATCTGGGTCGGTCACCAGGATCAGAGGTTTTATCTTCTGAATTTTTGGGCTCATGTGGAGCCTATCCTCACAGAACCTTTCTGTGTGCTTTGGGCTGTTCTGTGTATGATATTTATATGGTGGCTGTTGTGTGTGGAGGGGATTTTAGATGTAGATTGGGATGTTGATGTTTGACTGGTGTTGATGACTGATGGCTAGATCATGGGAAGCCCAGTTACAGGCTACAGATGAGTTGAAGGACACAGTGCATGTGAGCAAAGAAAGGCTGGGGATGAGGGAGACTTACCAAGCAACAAGGTCAATGGAGAAGTTGGCAGGGAAAATCAATTTGTTATTTTCCTTGCCAACTTCTCCATTGACTTTGTGTGTAGGAAGCTAACAAGGAAGGTTGCAAATGTTGTTTGGTTTGGTTGTAAGGATGAGCTGGTTGCCAAGTGCCAGAATTTTATTCATGTAATCACAACAGCAATGCAACTGCTGGAACTTTGGAGACTGGTTCTACATTCCTTCGTTCAGTGCTGTTGTAACTTCAAATGAATGAATGATGTTAAGTGAGAAAAGGTGATGGTAGGTGTGTAAAAACATGTCTAAAGGAGCAAAAACAATGCCCTGCTGAATCAGACCCCTGGTCCATATAGTACAGCAGTGTCTTCTCACAGTGGCCAGCCAGGGAACCCCACTAAGTGTCCCAGCCGATGGCCTTCAGAGCAGTGGTGAAATTCAAATTTTTTTACTACTGGTTCTGTGGGTGCGACTTGGTGGACGTGGCCGGGGAAGGATACTGCAAAATCCCCATTCCCTCCCCGCTCCTGGGGGAAGGATACTGCAAAATCTCCATTCCCACCCACTCTGGGACCAGCCAGAGGTGGTATTTGCCGGTTCTCCGAACTACTCAAAATTTCTGCTACTGGTTCTGCAGAACCTGTCACGGTGAATTTCACCCTGCTTCAGAGGTGGTCAAATTGCCACCAGAATTTTGTCTCTATTCTCCACCACTTCTATGAATCGGTGCAGCCTTTTTTGAAGCTAGGCAACCTATTAGAAAGCACCACATTTCAATTCTAAAGTTTAATTATGTGCTTTGTAAAAAACAACAACAACAAGAACAACAACCCAGTACATGTATTTCTTTTTGTCTGTCTTGATTCTTTCAGAATTCAATTTCCTCTGGTGACCTCAGGTTTTAAGTACTTGGGGAAAGAGAAAATAGCAATAGCACTTATACACAGCTCCATGGTGCTTTACAGCACTCTCTAAGCAGTTTGCAGTGTCAGCATATTACCATACATGTGCATCCTTTGGAGGCTAGCCCTGAGTGAGATCATGCATTTTATATAATAATTTTATATAACTGAATGAGCCAGATGATTAATAGCCCTACTAAAAATTATTAGATAGTGAAGACAGAATAGAGAGAAGAATCAGACAATGTTTTCCAAAGTAAAGTATTTATTTTTGTTTACTATGGAGTAAACTATGGTGGAATCCAGGGTACAACTAAGAAGACCACAGCATTACTCATAACAGGCTGGTTTTGAATTGTTTTGCGGAGGGAGGGAACAAGAAAGCAGAGATCTATTAGCATATTACAATAAATAGTCTCTTCTGATGTCATATATGTGTCCAGATTTTCAGGTAGCATTTAACAATACTTGCTCAGTTTTCTCTATATGATTATTGGTACCAGATTTCCTTATAGCACTGTGCTAATCCTTTGGAAGAGCGGCTTGGTAACAGCGAGCTGCTAGGAAAACACTGAAGTAAAAGTGCCTGTGTATATCCCTTTAAAAAGATGTGCAAACTCTTTTTAAGGGCGGAAGGGTGGCCTGAAGACACAAACAGACAGACAGACAAGAAAGAAAGAAAGTTAGAACCAGTGGAGGCATAATGGTTAGAATGCAGCATTGCAGGCTAATTCTGCTGACTGCCAGGAGTTCAATCCTAACCAGCTCAAGGTTGACTCAGCATTCCATCCTTCCAAGGTCAGTAAAATGAGGATCTAGAATGTTGGGGGAAATATGCTGATTCTGTAAAACCGCTTAGAGAAGGCTGTAAAGCACTGTAAAACAGTATATAAATTTAAGTGCTATTGCTGTTGCTAAACTACAATTTGCTAATCAGGCTTTACAAACTGCTAGCCTCCAAACATTTTCACTTATATGCATACTGATTTTTTTAAAATAGTGCCCTTGCATGAAGCATTTTTGTCTCCATAGAGGAAAAAAAACACATTTTCACAATGGTCACATTCAAAATAACAATTACATTTAGCTATCACTATTTAGAAGACTGACAGATCGGTTATTAAGTAAAGCAGTTGCTAAGCGATACTTTAGCTGTGCCTATAGTTGTGCTTCAGCTTTTATTTACTTTACAGACCTGCAAAAATCATAAATGCAAAGATTTGGTCCCAAAGTTACTTTCTCGTTAGTGTCATAAATATGGTCAGTGGCTAAGTCAGTTGCTAAATAAGGACTCATTGTAGATCTGAAAGCATTATTTGCTATTGCTCTGATAGTCAACAGTGAATTGCTGTTATGCTTTATGTTTATTGTTCATTTTTTTCTGTTAGGATTCGTTCAATGCATGAAAGTGATTCTGCCAAAATTTGTGATAGTAAAAAAGAGAAAGCTTATTTTGTGCAGCACAGATATTAAAAGACTGACTAGCATGCACAGTCCTATTTGTCCAATGATTTGTTGGAATTTGCTCATCTCATTTTGTTGATATAACAAGAAAGCTGACAAGCTGTCAATTAGACAACACAGGTTCTGTGCATGTGGTGAAACAAATATGCATAATTAATACTAAAGAGATAGTAGGCACACATTCTTCATTACACTGAGAGGAAGGATGCTATACAACTCAATGAAGCAGTTGATGTGCCAGTGCCTTGAGGCTGTTAGGGACTGGATGGGGGTTAACAAGCTTGTTCTCAATCCGGATAAGACCGAGTGGCTGGTGTGTTTCCCTCCTACTAATTGGCCAAGTTTTCCATCTCTCAGGCTGGGGGGTCAAACAGTACACCCCTCAGACAGGGTTCGCAATTTGGGAGTCCTCCTGGACCCACAGCTGACTTTTGAACACCACTTGTCGGCTGTGACCAGGGGGGCATTTGCCCAGGTTCGCCTGGTGCACCAGTTGTGTCCCTACCTGAACCGGGAGGCCCTCACTACAGTCACTCATGCCCTTGTGGCCTCAAGACTGGACTACTGCAACGTGCTCTACATGGGGCAGCCCTTGAAGAACATTCGGAGACTTCAGCTTGTCCAGAATGCAGCCGCGCGAGCGATTGTGGGTGCACCTCGGTTCACCCACGTAACACCTATCCTCCGCGAGCTGCACTGGCTGCCTATTGGTCTCCGGATATGCTTCAAGGCGCTAGTCGTCACTTATAAAGCCCTTCATGGTATTGGACCTGGGTACTTGAGAGACCGCCTGCTGCCAATCACCTCCACTAGACCGATTAGATCCCACAGATTAGGCCGCCACCGAATTCCATCCGCCGGCCAGTGTCGACTGGCGACTACCCGGAGGAGAGCCTTCTCTGTGGCTGCTCCGACCCTTTGGAACGAACTCCCCATGGAGATTCGAACCCTCACCACCCTCCAGGCCTTCCGCAAAGCCGTTAAAACCTGGCTGTTCCGACAGGCCTGGGGCTAAAGAGCTGTTGCCCCCGTCTTGAATGGTATATGTATCGTTTTTATTTTTTATTTTTTGCCTGTACCCCCCCCCCCTTTCCTGATTTGATTTGTTAGCCGCCCTGAGTCCCCTTCGGGGGGAAAGAGCAGCATATAAATATAATAAATGAAAATGAAATGAAATATAACAACCACCACAAAAACAATACAATATGTCCATTGTTTTGAGTAGGAGACATCTGCAGTCTGTTGTAGTCTTTGCCCTTGTTTTTCATGTTATTCCTCATTGAATAATTTTAGGGTATTCTCTAATGCTCAGTTCTATACAATGCAGAATATAATGAAATACAATCTTTATCTTTACAGTTTTAGCATTTTGAATCAGTTCCCCTTTATTATTCTTTAAATCTTCCTGGCTCTCCACTGAAGTTGGACTCATAAAGTAATGTGCTCAGGTTTTACTGCCAAGTATATATCCTGTAATCTTAAAATATAGTATCAATTGGTGGGTGTAATAATTTTAAACTAGAGTAATTGGAAATGAAAAGTCATCCTTAGGGAATTTGCTGTGCATAAGACCAATTGACACAAGTATTTTCAGAGTCTGTGTTAATTTTTGATGCCAGATGTTTGGAAAAATAATGAAGATAGTTTTAAATAGGGGGTGTGATTATTTTTGTTACTCTGAGTAGAATGCTGGGAGTTGAACTCAGAAAGTAGTAACGGGAAGAATTGGGGAAGGCCTAGACAAAAAAATAAGATAAATGTAATTAAAATGAAATGAATTAAATAAAGCTATTTTATTTATCCCCCATGTATTTAATAATTAAATATGACTATTGAACCATGAATGAGTATTAGAATGAGTTGTCAGTTACTCATTCCCCTTCTAACTCATTCATGCAATGATGAGGTGTCTGATTAGCAGGATCATTGGAGTAGTTAATGACTCATTGGGAGAAGGAATTGTGCTAGATGCCTCAAAGGAGGTAGTGATGTAGTCATTTCTCAAGTCTTGTTATATAACTCTTTTTCTGTGTCTACCCCTTGTTGAAACGGTGTCTGTCTCCAGTTACAAGATGCTACATAGGAGGGGGATTATCATGCTTCCATCAAGGTTCACAGCTGGGAACTGGTTGAATAAGCTACAGAAATAACCTTGAGCAACAAGCAGAAGAGCTGCAGCCAGGACAGCAGTCAGATAAAAGAAAATTGGGTCAGAGGCAGAAATGTAATTTGAGAAAGCGTCCCAGGCTTGACCCTCCCTAGTTCTCTTGAAGATAAAGGGAGAAGTGCATTAAACCTTGCAAGATTCTGTTACTGTAATTGTACAGTTCTACAGAGGAATAATTGAGTTTGTCATTTGTATTTCTGTAACTCCCTAGTTTGGGACAGAACAGGCGCAGACTTCAACACATAGTTAGGATTGCAGAAAAAATAATTACAACCAGCCTGCCTTCCATTGAAAACCTGTATACTGCAAATTTAGCATGGAGATTTCTATAAAATCCATCTTGTTGTTGATTAGGAGCATAGATTCCCAAAATTAATGTCTTTTTCCCTTCTAAGATTAAATCTAATGCAATATATCTTCCAAAGGGATCTGCTTCAATTAGCTCGGCTTTAATGTCTTTTCTTAAGTATACTACTATGCCGTTTTTCTTTTCCGCGGCTGAGGTCGCAAAATGTTGACCAAGTTTGGGGTTAAACAAATATTTTTGATCAGTTGATTTGATATGAGTTTCTTGCAAACAAATTATATCATTCTTAAACTGTTTGAGGTAATGAAATATTTTCTTTCTTTTCTGTGGAGAGTTCAGTCCGTTAACATTCCATGTCAAAATCTTAGTTGTCATTTTGGGTTGCCTGAAGCTTTTTTAGAGCCTCCCGCAAGGCCTGTCTCACCCCTCCATGCTAAATTAGTACAGTGGGACTTCAAGTCTTGTATACTATTGGGTGACTGGAATGGCGTGATTGATACCAAAAGAGATAAGAAGACATCTCGCCCGAACACCAAACTTCGAGCCAAGTTACCCAAATCCTTTTTTGACATGATGGACGACTTTGAATTGCGAGATGTTTGGCGTGAAAGGCATGCAGAAGAATATGACTTTACCTTCTTTTCCGACAGACATCAATCTCTTTCAAGGATTGATTTTATACTAATTACTAATGATTTACTTTCTAGGGTGAAGAAGACAAAGATTATGGCGAGAGTTCTTTCGGATCATAATCCAGTTTGGATGGAATTGGGAAGGGTAGTCCAGGCAAGAAGGTCTTGGAGGTTGAATGAAAATTTATTTAGATATGAAAAGTATATTAATGATTGTAAAAAATTGTTATCTGAATACTTTGTTCTTAATATGAATAAGGGTACATCTATGGAATATGTATGGGATGCAAGCAAAGCGTATATGAGAGGAGTACTAATGAACATAAACAAAATACATAGACACAAACAAGGGCAAAAACGAAAAGAATTGGAAGAGGAAATTAAAGGGAAAGAGTCGGAATTAACATTGAACCCAGGTGATATAAAGATTAAGGAAGCAATTTCTATATTAAAATCCCAGTTTGATATGCTGATCTCTGACCAGGTAGCCACCAGTTTATTATATGCTAAACATAATAGTTTCTGCAACGCAAATAAACCCGGTAGGTGGTTGGCTTATCAGATTAGGAAAAAAAGGAAAGCTCGTAAAGTATCCAAATTGTGTTACAGAGGGAAGGAAGTGTTTCAACAGGAAGAGAGCCAAAAGGCATTTCGAGAATTTTTTACAGAGTTGTACAAAGGGGATAAAATTAGGGACGTAGACATAGATAAATACTTAGATAAAGAGAAAATCCCCCTAGTTAGAGAAGAACATAGGCATAAGCTGAATCAACCAATAACCTCTGGGGAAATCCTGCAGGCAATCAAACAATTAAAGTTAGGGAAAGCACCAGGTACAGATGGTTTAACAGCTGTTTATTATAAAAACCTACAGTTAGAAATGGTAGAACCTCTCAGAGAATTATTCGAAAACCTGTATACTGCATGGGTCAGAAAGAGAGCTGAGAAAATAGCTAGAGACTCCTCACATCCTGGACGTAAACATTTCAACTGCTCCCCTCAGGCTCCCTAAGGGGCATTGCATGCCAAAACATCTAGACACAGGGACAGTGAGAGGTTCTGCCTTGGAGACAAATGCAGAACCTTAGGTGCAGGGGTGGTATTCACGTACCTTCCCTACTGGTTCGCAAATGTGAGCGCACGCATGTGCACAATCACTTCACTTTCACGTGTCACATCCGCACATGCACTCAGGCTTTCGCTAACAAAACTGCCTAAGTGGGATGCCATGGAGCCTGGGCGGGTGGGCAGGGCCATCTGCAATTTCCGGTTCGGGCGAACTGATCCGAACTGGCTGAATACCACCTCTGCTTGGGTTCCCAATCATTCTTGGCCAATAAAGTATTCTATTCTATTCTGTATTCTATTCCATTCCAGTCTGTATTATTAGCATTAATGACTTTGGTTTCCTAGTCTGGTCTACCTTGAAGGGCTGATAACATCCTGCATCAGGACTTGGATATGATGAATTTTCTGGGTTACTTGAGAAGACTTGGAATAAGAGAGACTATTTTGCGGTCTTAAATGTTGAAGTTGGTGGGGGATGAAAGGACCTGTCCTTGGGTTGTTTCTTGTGCAGTGCTGGATGGGTTTGCATTCTTTCTCTTACCATTTAGCATCTGCTTGAAACCACTATCCGAACTCATCCATGGGCTCAAAGTAAAACATCATCAATATGTTGATGATACCCAGTAGAACATTTCAGTTCTTCCTTCTGCCAGGCAGAATTGGGATGTTTGGGAAATCTTGATCCAGTATGGAGGCTGTTTGGGCCCGGATAGGATGTAAGAGAGTGAGATTGTATCCTAAAAGACAGAGTTGCTGATTATCTAGGAACAATTTCATTTTAAATTCTGGACTTTATTTCTACTAAAAAGGTAGGTCCATAATTTGGGAATTATTTATTCACTGTTACTGTTGGATGCCGGGGGAGGGGGGGATCCTTGGGTGATATACGACTTGTACCTCTGTCTGGAATGGGAGCCCTTGCCAATAATTATTAACACCATTTTCACCACTCAGATGATGAAAACACAGTTTATATTACATTGGAGTAATTTGGGGAAGAATGCAGAAGCTCACAAGCTGGCATATGAGAGCTACTATATGTCCATCACACTGGCATTGCATTGAAGCATTGGATTCCTATAAGCTTCTGAGCACAATTCAAAATCCTGGTTTTAACTTTTGAAACCCTATCTCTGTGATCATTAAGTCCAGCTAGAATTGACCCATCTGGCATGGTCATTTGAAGCTTAGGGTGCCCTATATTTTTGAGATTAATGGAACAGAGGTTTGAAGGGGGTGTTTTTCTGTGGTGGCCCCCAGCGTTTCATGTTGCATCTATCTTGGTATCTTTCAGCAAGGTGTTAAATATGAAATTAGAATTATGATGCAACCATAGTTTTATAATTTTAGAGAATGCTGAAATAGTTTTATTGTATCAGTTTTATTTACTGTATTGTAAATTGCTGGGAGTTGATTACAGCCCAGAGTTACTTACTTAATAAGATTTGTATGCCATTCAGTTGCAAAAGCCTTAGCAGCTTACATCAGGTAACAAAAAGCATTAACATGTAATCTTAGTAATTAACATCACCATCTGTTGGAGATAGGTCAATCCTCATTGTATTTTCCTGAAGAGCCATGGATTTAAGGTTCTTTTGAATCTCAACAAGGTAGGGTTGGTCCAGACTCCAAATGCCGAAGAACAAGCTGTTCCACAGAAAGGTCCATCGATGACAAAATGCATTTATGTGATTCCTTAGATCAGGAGTCCCCAAACTTGGCAACTTTAAGACTTGTGGACTTCAACTCCTGGAGAATTCTGGGAGTTGAAGACCACAAGTCTTAAAGTTGCCATGTTTGAAGACCTCTGCTTTAGATGGTGTATTCTTAATGATGGAAGTCTTAACGAACCTTGTATCCAACCATAGGAGATGATCTTAAAAATATCCAGACACTGAAGTATTTGGGACTTGAAAAAGGCAACTAGTACCTTGTCCTGAACCCAAAAGCAGATTAGCAGCCAATGCAGTTTCCATAGCACTGGTATCCTATGGGCAAATCTAGATACACCCATAACTACCTAGACTGCTTGATGCTTCCCCAACTGAAGTTTTCAGATGATCTTTAAAGAGAGCCCCAGGTAGATCAAACAACAGTAGTCTAGCTGTAAAGTGCAAGGAGTGGAATGGAGGTTAAATCTGAGTAGAATTCAAGGTAATGTGAAGACCAAAATATCATAAAAGTAGAAGTGGTTTTCAGTGAAAACCAGCACAGATTTAGTCAAGTGATTCACTGATTCAATAACGGATATTTACATTTTCTAACTCAGCATGGGCCCATAATACTGTAGATAGCCATATTCAGACTGTTGCATCTACTGGTATAGCCTATTAAAGACTCCTGTTTGGTTCTATTCATAACCATCTTTTTTGGTGCTCATCACCTGCGATGGAGTGATGATAAATATGAACATCTTCCTTGCTAGCTTTATCATTATGTACGTTTTCAGTTTGAAGGAATGTAGGATCCTTTGATCATGTAATTTCTTTCACAGAGTTGTAACATTTGAATCAAATGAGAGAAATGCAGTGGTTGTATTGAGGCAGGCATAAGATGACTTCAGCTTCTGGAATAAAAAAAAGTTTTCATTATTTTTCCATGAATACTACAAAATCCTCTAGTCAGTAGGTTTGGCCCGCTATTTTCCTGACAGAATATTTCTTTTGCATTACTTTGTACATGTTTTGTTTAAATTCAGCTTTGAATTATTCTGTCAAATCTTTCAGTTCTGTGGTATAAAACCAAGTGCCCTTGGCCACCTGAATATGACTCATCCTGAAGTAAATACCTTATTTCAAATAACTAACATGTTGCTACAAGGTGTGTGCTCTTCCATTTGCGTGCATTACTGAATCACAGAAAGACAATGCATATAGTGCATGACATATTCTTCAGCTGCTTTGCAAACACTGATTCATAAATGTACTGTCCAAAAGATCAGTGCGTCATTCTTACTCAGTCCCTTTAGTTTTATCCCGTCATGCCGCTTGGCTGTGGAAGTGGACTGCCATTCCTTTGTTGTCTCATCTTTTTTTCAACTTTTTAGTCTAGACAACTAGAAATTACTTGCACCTGCAGTCTAGTATCTAAGCAAGATTTTTCTTTTGTTGAGTTAAAGTCCAACAAATTAAGAATCTGGATCCAGCTGGAGAAGGTTGATTATTTTCCTTAGTGTTAAAAGATAATTAATGAATAAAGGTGATGGGTTATTTAGCTGAATGCTAGCTATTGTTATTTTTTAAAGTGTATTATAAAGCAGAATTGTCCAATCTTTACAACTTTAAGGCATGACTGGCTGGGGAATTCTGGAGTTTTAAGCTCATAAGTCTTAAAGTTGCCAAAGTTGGATACACCTAATATAAAAGTTTGAAATCATGGTTAGAGAAATAGGATTTAATTTGTGACTACTAACTAACTTGTTTTAGATATAATGCTGATCTCATCTAGTACTAAAAATAAAATGAAGTACCGTATGGAGTTTTAGAGGGAGAGCTATGGGATGCAGTATGGATTAAAAAAAATTCCCCCCAAGTAGGTTATTACTAAAATTGTACCACTTAGTATTTAATTTAGATGATATAATTTCTTGGTCTATCAAAGAACATTTCATAGTCATATATTGAATGTGTTCTGGGAAAAGGCATAGAAAGGAGCTTCATAATTGATCAAAACTTCAAGAAAAACATAGATGCATGTTTTGTTGCAAATCCAATTGTTAATTCATGCATATGTTGAAACTATACTGTGCATTAACATATTACACACACACACACACACACACACACACACACACACACACACAGGACCCAGAACAACACCATCACCAATCACCCTCACCAAACATCAATTCCATCAACCAATCAAGATGTGACAACAGCCAAAACCAATCCATTGAAAGTAACAAAGCCAACATTCCACACCCACCCACCTATATTTATAGAAAAGCGGCAGCTCGGATCACGCTTTGCTCGCACAAGCACGAAGCCAAAGGCACCAGCCTGAAGATGACGAGTATGACCAAACATCGCCAAGATACTGTCAATTTTACACGGGAAAAGACCCAAACACACACACACACACACACACACTGCCTGAATTTCTTTACACTTTCATATTTAGTCATATTCTTTTCTGTAAATAAATGAGTTAGACATATGACATTTAAAGACAAAATAATTGTGTCTGAGTGGTTAAAAGGAACTTTGAAACTTTTCCTATCCTTAATTGTCTTGTCCTTTGCTTTGTGTTGTTTTCTATTCCTTTGCTTTCTTTATCACTATGGGAAAAAAGGTCAAATTTGGTGTCAAAGGTTAGGAAGAACTCCAAAATGTTTCTAGTTCTTCTTGAAGGCCAGGAGGATTCATGAAGCAGCAGACAATCGCTGAACAAGCACCCATCATGTAAACTCTATCTCTGGATCATATGAGTGTTGAAATATACAGCTTTCTGGAAACCAAGCCCAGAAGATATGAGCACTATTTTATCCACCCCTTACTTAAATAACAAATGTGAAGAAACTGGTGTTACGTTTTGACAGAGGGACTTTCCCACAAGGGAATCACTTTGTGATCAACCTCATGTTTAAATAATCTTTTTCTTTCCCTGTGACTGTGACCAAGTCAGATGATATCTTATATAGAGTACATATATAGAGCAACAAAGATGATTAGGGGGCTGGAGACTAAAACTTACGAAGAACGGTTGCAGAAATTAAGTATGTCTAGATGAAATGAAATAAATGAAAAGAAGGACATGATAGCTGTGTTCCAATATTTAAGGGGCTGCACAAAGAAGAAGGGGTCAACCTATTCTCCAAAGTACCAGAACAAGAAGCAATAGATGGAAACTAATCAAGGAGAGAACCAACCTAGAACTAAGGAGAAATTTCCTGACAGAACAATTAATCAGTGGAATGACTTGCCTCCAGAAGTTGTGGGTGCTTCAACATTGGAGGTTTTTAAGAAGAGATTGGACAGCCATCTGTCTGAAATGGATTAGAGTTTCCTGCTTGAGCAGGGCGTTGGATTAGAACAGGGGTCTCCAACCTTGGCAACTTTAAGCCTGACAGACTACAACTCCCAGAATTCTGGCTGGGGAATTCTGGGAGTTGTAGTCTGCCAGGCTTAAAGTTGCCAAGGTTGGAGACCCCTGTTCTAGAATACCTCCAAGGTTCCTTCCAACTCTGTTATTCTTCTGTTATAGAATATCCTAGAGAGTGGATATTCTCTCCATACCACACAGATAAAATACAAGGCAAACCCTGTGATAATTGCTTCCAATTTAACCACTCTTTGAAAGTGTTGGCTGTGTCTTAAAGTGTTACAAAATAGAAGTGTTGTGAAATTCCTTGCTCTGTAAGGAATTTATAATCAAAAGGTAGAACTCACAAGTAGGACTATTCTACAAGCATTGGCAACAGTGATATCAGTTAATGTTTTTGTGTTGACAACTTTATTCCTGCAAAAATGGGAACACTGAGTTCTTTCATAAAGAAACAGTGACTGTGCTGCTTCGCTTTAATATGACAAATATGGATGGTTCTTAGAAACACTAAAATAAACTACCATTGACAGCCAGATTCTAACTGACTGATTTATAGGGTTGACTCTGGTTCTAAATGGACAGTAAGAAGAAAATACCCATCTGCCCCCAGAGTTTAAAGAAGAAACCTTATTTCTCCCTTTCCCCTTAAATCACCTCTTTATTTTATTGGTTTACCCTTAGAGAGACCACCTGCTCTTTATTTAAACATATGTCTAATTAAAATGGTTAATGGCTGGAAAGTAGTAGCTCTTCCAAGGTTATGTCTAAACTACTGCATAGAAAGGGAAGCAGCAAAACCTAATTTAAGAATTACTGGCTGCTTGCAGGCAACAGTATATTTATGGTCCAAGAGCTGAGAATATCATCTGTAACATAACAGTTCCTCAGTTTGAACTCCATGAAATTGGTTGGGTGCATTTAGGTCTGCTGTCATTAACTCAATGTTAGCCTGTTACAGTATTTAATAGGCTCAGAGGATTCTTTTATAGCAGCCTTCTCCACAGTGGTGGGTTCCGGATCCCAGTGCAACTGGTACAGTGCAACGGGACTGGGCGCCCACCACATGAATGCGTGCAGCGCGCCCGTACATGTGCACAGCCTGTGCATGCATACTTACCACCCACGATGCTACGTGATGCCTCCGTGACACTCCAGCTGTTCGGTGGAGTGTTGCGCAGGTACCGTACGTTGCGTGCGCGGAAGCCCCAAAAACGTCAAATACCGGTAAGGAGCGTGGGTGGGTGGGCCCTCCAGAGCACCGTATTGGAACGGTACCTGGTGCTACCAGCAGGCACCCGTACGCCGTAATAACCCACCATTGCTTTTCCAAGTCTAGTCGCCACAGACTGCTTTGTCTATTAATTCCATTAATCCTAGCTAGTATGGACTGCTAACATAGAAATGGTAGTCCAAGGCACCAGGAATAACAGGTGGGAAAGGTTCACAATAACCGTACAATACATCAGAGTATTTTCAGATATGCTGTATAACTATGAATACAGGTAGTCATCAACCTATGGCCACAATTGAGCTCAAAATTTCTGTTGCTAAGTGATACAATTGTTAAATGAATTTTGCCCCATTTTACAACATTTCTTTCTTCATGGTTAAGTGAATCACTGTAGTTAAGTTAGTAACACAGTTGTTAAGTTGCTGCCCCACTGATTTTGCTTGTCAGAAGGTCACAAAAGGTGACACACGATCCCGGGACTTTGCAACCATCATAAATATGAATCAGTTGCCAAGTATTTGAATTTTGATCACATGAGCAGGAGGATGCCACAACGGTGGTAAGTGTTAAAATTGGTCATAAGTCACTTTTTCAGTGCCGTTGCAACTTTGAACAGTCACTAAATGAATTGTTGTAAGTTGTGGACTACCTGTACTGTTTCTTATATTATTTGGAATAGGGAACATTTTGGCAATAAACATTTGCTTCTCAGCTATATAAGAGTCGTGGTGGTGCAGTGGTTAGAATACAATATCGTAGGCTAATTCTACTGACTGCCACTAGTTTGATTCTCACCAGCTCAAGGTTGACTCAGCTTTCCATCCTTCCAGGTGGGTAAAATGTAAACCACTTAGAGGGGGCTGTAAAGCACTGTGAAGCAGTATATAAATGTAAGGGCTTTTGCTATAATACTCAAACATCACAATACATATATCTGGAGACAAACTGTTCCAGAAGGGTTGCTTATTCTCTATTTTTTTTCTTCTGCTGCAGGGTTCAAAGCATTTTAATGTCACACTACCTAATACACATTGCTCTTTACTTAGAAGCAGAAATTGTCAGAATTGTGACATAGATTTGCATATAATACTGGGTTTGTATAATATCGGATGCTGTAAGAAACTATATAAAAAGTGCAGTTTGAAGGCAGGTTAGTGGCAGCCAAATCTGATGCTGTCTGTTAAATCTTTGTTGTGGGAAGTGGATATATTTAGATTATTCTCTCTTTCTAATACTAGGTTACTTCAACAAAATGACAAGTCTTTACACCATTCAATTGTAGGGTAGGAAACAGAAGTGGTATTTGGAGAATTTCATTGAGGAAGGAATGTTGAGTGAACTGTAATGGAACTCAGATTCTAACATGAATTTATTTTTACATGTTTTCTTATATTTTTGTCCTTCATGACAATGTTCTTTGAAAGTTACAGGTTATGGAATCCATCAAGAGTCACGACCATTTGAAAAAGATGTTCTGATTTTAAAATATTGTGATGCAGCAAAGTTAACCTTTGTTAGCACAAAAGGTTAACCAACTATGACAATTCTGACACCCCCAGTCTCTCAAAATAACCAAATCAAGCCGGCAATAAATATATTTTAAGATATCCTTCAAAGGAGTTAGCATGTTAGTCTAAAATTTAGTTATGTTGCTTCCAGCGCCTTTTCTCCTTTCCATTGCAGCAGGTCTATGACTACTCACCATGGCCAAGTTGCTGCGGGACAACTCGCTACAGGAAAAAAGTTACATTAACATAAAATCATTAAATAAAAGATGCCAAAGGAGGGACAAAATGAAATGTGAATGACAAAAATTAAAATAATTTTTAAATAATTTTAAATAATTGAGTTGAATTGAATTGTCCTGCATTGAGTTGGCCATGGCAAGTTGGCTGCGACAAGTTGTCCCATTCCACATTGCAGCTATTCTACATGTCTCAGTGCTCCAGAGCCCTGTTGGCTTCATCTTGCACTTAATGCTCTCTCTCCCCCTCCCTCTTCATCAGGGGTGGAAAGAGGGAAGTTGTTAGGAGAAAAAAGGAAAGTACTAGGTAGCAGGTAAGTTGAGAAGTTTGTTTCACTTACAGACAGCAATATATGCTGCCCATTGGTACTCTAGGTCTGATTTGTCAGTGGCAAGCTGACAGTCCCTGGCTTAAGGTAGTAGACTACAAGGTCAACTTCATAGGCGTCCTATTTGGTCATGGTGCTGCATTTTCTTCTTAATCCAAGATAGGATCTATAGCAGGGTTGTCAAACTGGCTGCCTGCAGGCCGGATGTATCATGTGCAGGCCCCGCCCACCCTAGCTCCACGAAGGGAAAAAATGTCGCAAAACTTCACACGACAGCAACGTGACGTGATGTGTTTGACACCCTGATCTATAGCATCTGACTGAGAATAGGATGATGCCTTACATCCAGCTATCACTATCCAGTGTGTGCCAGGGAAACTTGGGTGATACAAAATAACTGGGAGAATTTCATCCAACTGATTGTCCTCAAGTCATGCTCTATAGTTCTTGCACTTAAAAATAGAAGTCATAGATAACAAATTTCAGTTTGGCTAACTAAGCCAAAGTTAGTTTTTCTTGCCAGATTGTAACAACAACTCTGTGTAATGAGATGACAATAGTATCTCTAGCACTAAATCCTATCCAGCTGGATTTACTAATTGGCTGGACAGACAGCCCAGTAGGATGGTGATTTTGGGTGGCTTCCTATGAAGAACTTCTATGAATTGAACTCAAAGGCCCGTGAATAGAACATCTAACTTATTTGTATTTTGAAATAGACTGAAATTAGATTGCTGTGAAGCAGAAGGAAAAAAAGCAAACAGTGGTCTTGGGGGAAAAAAAGTAGTGAAGCTTTTCATAGTATAATGATTGTCTTCTGATAACTATGTGTTTGTCAAGCTCCTATTAAAAGTTCCAAAATAATGGCCAATAAAAAAGTTGGTAGCTTTCCACATTGTTCCTCATGTCCATTTAAAACATCAGAGCAAATATTTATAGCATCTTCAGATATGTTTAGAGATTGTTGGTGATGAGATTAAGAGATTCAAACATCAAAAAGCAGAATAAAAAATTATATTTCTTGACAAGAACACATGGGTGAATAATTCTGAATCTGCAATTTCAGATATCAATGCTGTTTACTTTCCTTGATCTCCAGAAGTGCTATCTAAAGCAAGTGGGTTTAAATTAAGATTTCTAATGTTTTATATGTCACTTTTATTGAAGGATTGTAAGCCACTTATAAGTCATCTTTGGAAGATGAACAGCATATAAGTTTAATAAATAAATAATGTCTTCATGGTAGGCTTAATTTTGAGAACATTAGCTCCAATGTTAGTAAAACGACCCAAAAATGAGTTTGTTGGTTTAGCTGTGACTGGAATTCAAATGTGTGGGATGAATGTATATTTTTGACACACTTTATTTGCTTATCATACTTCTGCAGCTCTCAACTCTGTCACAATATTAAAAAAAGAAAAATGTGTAACTATAGAAACAATAAATTGAAAGCAAAAACATATATTTTAAAAGAATAAATGAAAACTGCTTCCTTATAATAAAAATACCTAAACATTAAGATAAACAATTTACAATTCCAGGGAAGCTGGACAGGGATGCTGATATATACACAATTACATATCCGCTGAAATACCTGCAGAATGACCTTTTTGGGTTAATTCCAGATATTACAGGTATATGATGGTATGTTTTATCTGACATTCTGGTCAAAACATTTCAGGTACTGTGTTTAATGTTGACTTTGATTTGAAAAATCATTTAAATATTTCTTGTGTTTTCTTATCTCTGCAGCAGCTGCTTTCTATTTGGAAAGTGTAGATAAAGGGCTCCATATGTGAGATGCCCGAATTTGCCTGTTCACATTTCTATCAGAAATTATCTAGTCTTTCATCACAATCAATGATTCATTGGAGCATATTACAACATATGAAAACAGATACACAGGACATCATTATATTTACTCCAGCTTCTCATATTTCACTTTAATTTTATTGAGCATGGACTACACATTTTAGAAAGCAGGAAACTACTTTTTAATGAATCCCATTCTTTTTCTTGAACTTGAATTTAAAATGGATTGCCAATCAGTTATTGAATTTCTCATTTGTTAATCCCTTTATAGGAATTAAGACAAATATTGGCAAAGAAAAAAATTATAGGTGTGATTAGTATTTGCTAGGAGTGAGCATACTTATATTGGATTATTTTTCCCTTGGAACTCAAGTCTTTTTCCTAAACTTTACATTATGAGTGTTTATATTACATTTAATAAATTCTGAGTACCTTTCTTCCTATTTATTTTATTTATTTACAATATGTCATATCATATATGGACTTGCAATATATATTACTATTTCACCTAGATTGCATATACAGTTCCACAAACAACACGTGTTGTCAAAATAGTTGGTTTTTTCCTGTTGGTGGAAGGCAGTGCCAGCTTGTACAAGCACTTTTTGAAATAATGACACACATTGTTTCACAGTTCCCACAGTCTCGTGTAACTGTGACACTTGTGGCTTTAGAGTATTCAATCCAGACCCAAGGGAGGTTGTCTAATTGTTAATAAGCATGAAAGAAAGGTCAAGTGCTAATATAGCAATGTCTGTAGAACTCTAAATAATTGTAACAGTCAGAAGTGCACAATGGGTATGCTTTCCTCCCTTTTTGGGGAGGATGAGATAATGTTAGTGTCTTTTCCTTCCCTAGCAGATGTTTTTATTTGGTTAATGTTCATATGACTGCATGAAAAATATGTAAAAAGCTCTATCTGCATGCATACAGTATCATAATAAAAGCCACATGATTTCATTTCTTTCTTTCTTTTTTTTTGGTACACATAAGATATTATCAGAGTTTCTAGCCACATTATTTTTATCTTTGGAAATCCATAGTTAAAATAAAAATGGAAGAAAGAGTAGTGAAAGTATTGGGATTCATCCATTGTCCCATTCCTTCATTTTGTAGCCTATTTATCATTTTGTAGCCTATTTATTCACTTTTATTTATTAGATTTTTATTCCATCTTTATTACTTGATAAGTAACTCAAGAAAGCAAACATACCTAATACCCCTTTCTGCTCACAACAATCCTGTGAAGTATATTGGGCTGAAAGAGAGTGAAAGTACTAGCTTAAAGCCATTTAATCATAGGCAATTTTGGTGTTATTATTCTGCTTTGGGATTGCAGCATCTGTCTAAAGTGGGGGAGGGGGAGGAGAAACAATGGCTCTTTTATGACTTTTGGACTTCAATTAGCAGAATTTT
This sequence comes from Thamnophis sirtalis, assembly GCF_051295495.1. NCBI lineage: Eukaryota > Metazoa > Chordata > Lepidosauria > Squamata > Natricidae > Thamnophis > Thamnophis sirtalis. The sequence continues at coordinate 84,317,602 of NW_028261385.1, read as the reverse complement.
CAGGGAATTGAAGTCCACAATTCACAAAGGGGATCATTGTTCCCCACCTCTGGTCTAAAGCAACATCAAGGAATCTTTGTGTCAGAACTCTAGATCAATGGTTCCCAAAGTGGGCGGTACCGCCCCCTGTGGGGCGGTGGGATGACTTAGGGGGGCGCTAAGAAGCAAGGGGGGCGGAAGGGGGGCGCTAAGAGGCAAGGGGGTGGCAGAGGAGTACTGGAGGTGGTCCCCTCGCAGGGTGCAATTTTGCCTGGGGCTCTGTTGGCTGCCAGTCAGCTGAGCACTTCCAGCCTGATTCCCTTGCTTATCAAGCCCAGCAGATTTCTGCCTGGTGAATCTTCCTTTGCTTCTATTCTAGCTACCTCCCCCACCCCCAACCAAGGTATCTATTCTCCCTCTTGCATAACTGAGCCTAGCATTCAGTTTAAAATCCAGGGCCGGGGAGGGGGGCAACAGAGCAGCAGGAGGAAGGGAAAAGTTTTTCTTTTTTGCCAAGCTATTTCTTTTTTCACAAGGAGAGGAGGAGAGAGGGAGGAAGGCAGAGAGGGAGGGAGAGAAAGAGAAGGAGAGAGGAAGGGAGGAAGGGAGGAAATAAGAGAGAGGAAGAAAAGGAGGAAGGAAGTGAGAGGGAAAGAGGAAAGAAGTGAGAGAGGGGAGGAGGGAGAAAGAAAGTGAGGGAGAAAGATGGAGAGAGGAGAGTAAGAAAGGAGAGTGGGAAGGAGATAGGGAGAGATAGGGGGAAGGAGGAAGGAAGAGGAAGAGAGGAAAGGAGAAAGAGGGAGAGAGAAGGGGAAGAGAGGGAGGAAGAGAGGTGAGAGAGAGACAACTGAACTTTACTGATGAAAAGGTGTTAATTATGTCAATGGAAGAGATAGGAAACTGCATTAGTGATATATATGTCAATGCATTGATTTGTACTAAAATATTTAGCTTAAAGAAGTTATAAGGAATCACAAATATGTAAGTTAAAAGTGTGGAAAATGTAATTTATGTGTGGATGACCCTTTTGCATGAGTTGTATTGGGAAAATATATATATATATATATATATATATATATATATATATATATATATATATATATATATATATATATATATATATATATATATATATATATATATATATATATATATATATATAAATAATAATAATAATTTAAAAAAGAAAATGATTCCCCAAAGAGGCAAAAGGCTACATTTTGCTAGAGTTATTCTTTGCTTCCAATCTGTTGAGGAAGGGGATTGGACTCCATTATCTATATATCCCTTTCCATCCCCATGGTTCCTTAGTGAAAATTATAACCGAAGAACATATAGATCTGTTAAAATGTTCCCATTCTCACGTTCCATATTGGAAATCCCTAGGTACCATGCAATAATCTCATCAAATAATTCAAGCAAATGTTGGTGCTTTCTTAATTACACCAATGCAAACAATGTGCCCACAATGACTTTGTAAAACGAAACTTTATTTAATTGGTCATCTCATCATACTTCAGAATCCCAAAGGTGCTTTTTCAAGAGGCAACTGGACTTTCTGGTTTTTCTTTGAAGACATTTCTTGAATGAGAAGCAAAACATCTTCAAAGAAAAACCAGATCATGTTCAACAATTTTGTTGAATTAACATTAACTAAAAAGGGTTTTAAATTGGATTTTGAATAAATGTGCAATTAATTGTTACAGTTTTGAATTTTACTGTTACTACCTTCCTTGCGTCATGCCAACCACCCAGTCATATGACCCTCCCCAGCCACACCCACCAAGCCACGCACACAGAACCGGTAGTAAAAAAAATTGAATTCCACCACTGGGTGGGGGACACTGAGGATCAGTTTGTAGCACCAAGGGGGCGGTGGACTGAAAAAGTTTGGGAACCACTGCTATAGATGATCAACATTTGATGGCCAGTATTCTAACAGTGGTAAAAAAGAGATCTACCTACATCCTCTCTCAATTGATTTTTTTTACATCAACATCTCTTTTTACATGAATTGAACATTCTATTAGGGATCTAATGATCAATTTTGCATTCAAGTCCTTTTAGTCTCCATAAGACTGAACACACCAGTGAGCTTCAATTGCATTGGACTTTTGAACTAATAAGTAACTCATTTTCCTGAACCTAAGACAGATTCTCAAATTTTGCTACAATGTGTTGTTGGCATTTTTCTGCTCTCTTCCTTAATAGTGATATTATGATTAATTGGAGGTGAGAAACATGACAACAACTTGAGGTGAGAATCAAAATCAATAAAATGTATTACTTAATTGCCGGTATATATTTTCTGTTTAGCTGTGTTAATACATACTATATCTTTTCTAATGCTAAATATATACAAGGCACTTTGTGTACTAATACAGCCCCAGAGGAAGTCAGTATATGTGAGCTAACGTGTATAGATCTAGTTGATTGCAGAACATCTAGAATTGGGGTTGCAATAGCATCAATTTCTTATTAAATACTATAAATTATAAGGGAAAATGTATAGAAAATGGCAGGATCTCAGTTTATGCAGAGAAAAGAGGAAGAAAAAATAGTGATATTTACAAAACAAAATTGTCTCTTTAAAAAAAATAATGCTATCATATTAGAAAGACGCTTGGAATGATCTCAGAATCCCATGAAAGTCGCATGATTTGTGCATGTGTGAGTGTGTGCATAATTTTCATTTAGTTTCCTTAAATGGAAAGGGAATGGAAAAACATACTGTTTCTCATTTACTAATTGACATCTATTTTCACAGCTCTGTCTTCAATTATATTCCTTGTGGTTGGTGAACTATAAATTTTGATGAGTCAGATTATTTATATATCCTAAGAGACAGCCAAAAGGTCAGAACAATGCCTCCAGAATATTATGCATTAAAAATGTAGTTGCTGTTATTGTTAAACTGTCCTGTTTCCGACTGTCTTTCTCTTTCCAAGAGAATACAATAAGGAATGCCATGCAAAGTAAACAACCAATTGATTAAAACCACAATTAACATAATATTTCAATAAACCAAATATAAGTTATACATAATGACAATATAAAACAATAGCTACACACACACAATTATCTTGGTGTCCTTTCTAAAACCAAACCACAGATCAGGCATAATTTGATAAATAATAATTAAGTGCCACAAATGAAATTACTAAGACATAATAAGTGAACTACCAAGAATGTGATGTCAGAGTATTTTCTTGCATTACCACTTGTTTCTCAATCTTCATATAGAAGTGTTTCCATGCTACAATTCAAAGATTGCTGGGTATTTTATCTCCCCCCCCCCCTTACGCTGTTCTCCAGCAGGGGAATACCCAAAGTTTCAAAACATGATTGGAAACTATTGAAGTGAAAAACTGTTCTTCCTCCTTTTAAGGACCTTTCTTCCGCCCTTTAAAAAAATGTTTCAATAAAGCATATGTCAACGTTCCGAGTAATGCATCCGCTAAAAGCAGAACTCGGAGGCAGTTAGATTCCTTAAAGAATATGTTTTTGGATACATCATATTGGCACAGCTAGTGAAAACCAGCTCTTTTAGTCTCCTGCGGTTTTCCCCTAATTATAAGAGCAAAATATTTCCCTCTCCAGATGGTCACCAATCACACTGTTCAATGAAAGTAGCTGGGAGGCTGCTTGGTCATTCCTCTCCCCCTTCACTTCTGTTGGGATGACCTTGTTTCCCATCAGAAAACTTTTTGTTTTGACTGGTAGCCAGTCTATCTACTTTTCCCCCCTCCATTCCCCCTTCCAAAGTTTGTAGCAACCTTGAGGCCAGACAAGTTGGCTTCAGCCAGGCTCACTTCAGTTGATTTGGATGGATCTCTTATTAAAGTTTTAGGCTATCCAATTCCAAAATGAATTGAGGAAGTTTAAACCAACAAAAAATGATGCAGGTATTCCTTGGCTTACAACCACAATTGTGCCCAAAATTTTTGTTGCGCTTAACAGTTGTTAAGTGAGTGTTGCCCAATTTTACAGCCTTTTTTGTTGCACTTAAGTAAATCATTGCATTTCTTAAATGAATCATGTAGTCATTGAACGAATCTGACTTACTTCATTAACTTCGCTTGTCTGATGCCGACTGGGAAGGTTACAAATGGTGATCATATGACCCTGGGACAGTGCAACTGTCACAAATACATGCCAGTTGCCAAGCGCCCGAATTTTGATCACGTGGCCATGGGGATGCTTCAATGGCTGAAAGTTTGAAAAATGGTCCTGTCACTTTTTTCAGGGCCCATGTAACTTCGAACGAATGTTTGTAAGTCAAGGACTACCTCTAACCATAGATAGAACCTTCGAAGAGAGCAGCAAAGAGTTTGTCACTTTTTAAGAACTATTGGAGGAGCAGATGGGGCTGAAATAGATAACGCTGACTCTTCTTTTTTTCAACTTTCTTTTCATGCTTCAGTGTGAAACCACTAAGGACGGGAGTCTGTTTCCTCAGGCATTTTGCCATGTTCCTTTTTAAACTCTCCAACTTTTCTTTCAAAAATTAAAATTAGTAGTAACTGGATGTTGAATGTTTTAACTACTCTATTAACTGAAGATGGAATGAATTAAAAATGTGTCTCTTGCGAAATTTTCAAAGTGCTTATATTTGCATCAGTGTGAATGTGTGTTTCTAATGGGGAAAATTAAACATAGGAGCCATTTTCTTACCAACTTAGCAATAAATGGTGTTATTGCTTAACAATATAAATCCCTATAAAACGGTACATTTTGACACATGCAAAGCAACTTTATTGATAAATAAAATTGTGACTTGTTTAGAACTTTACAATCATGAGTTAAGTAATAGCACTTTAATTACTTTGGCCTTCAAATAAAGCAAATTGTAATGAATTGTCAGGAGTCATTTTTAGCACTGACCCATAGTTGTTATTTTTTTTTCTCTTTGAATTTTTAGGAATATGACATTATCTAAGAAAACGTCAAGCCAGGACACCTAGTGGACTAAGGATTTCTGTTGGAGAAATCTTTTTTTTCCTTTGAAAATATATATATTTATGTATACATATATAAGAATACCATTATTGTAGTGCCTTGCTGTTGTTGGCAGTTGGAAGACATGTCCATTGCACTCAAGCAAGTTTTTAATAAGGACAAGACATTCCGTCCCAAACGAAAATTTGAACCTGGGACCCAGAGGTTTGAGCTTCACAAACGAGCACAAGCCTCACTCAATTCTGGAGTGGACCTGAAGGCAGCTGTGCAGCTGCCCACCGGAGAAGATCTAAACGATTGGGTTGCTGTTCATGTAGTTGACTTTTTCAATAGGATCAATCTGATTTATGGAACTATCTGTGAGTTTTGCACAGAGAGAAGCTGCCCTATGATGTCAGGTGGGCCTAAGTATGAATACCGGTGGCAGGATGATCTAAAGTACAAGAAACCTACAGCATTACCAGCACCCCAGTATATGAATCTTTTGATGGACTGGATTGAGGTGCAGATCAACAATGAGGACATATTTCCAACTAGTGTAGGTAAGTTTATCCATGTCTAAGAACTATACACCCTTTGAATGGTTTTCTCCTAGAATCTGTTGATGGTATTTTAAAAATGGAAACATTAACAATAGAAATTTCAATACTTTTTATTAAATATTTGATTTTTGTCCATTGTATAAGCATATATGAACAAATGAATTGCAAAGAGACATTGGTTTGTTTTTGTTGCAGAGGAAAAGTTCCAGAGTAGCAAAAAAAAGGGAAGTAATTAAGTCACCAGTTCTGTCATCAGGACATGGCCCTTACATTCTGTCATGTAAAATGGATATTGAATGTATATAGTTGAATTTCAGCTTATTTCTGTTACATATACTTCTTTATTTCTTCAATTCAGTGACAGAGCAACTGTGGGCAGCTCAATATAAAAACAGAATACAAATACAGTAATGTAATGTAAATAAAGTATACGATAATGAAAATAACAAATCAGCAATCCAGAGCACATCACCACATATAGAACATATACTGTATGTATATATGTGTGTGTGTGTATGTATGTATGTATGTGTGTATGTGTGTATATGTGTATATGTGTGTGTGTGTGTGTATGTATGTATGTATGTATATATATATCAAACACCTCTAAAATCTACCCTATACAAGTTGGGAGGGGCTGTGCAAATTTTTCATGAAACTCATTCCAAAAGGCAGGCACTGCAACAGAAACATATTGCTGATTTAACATATGTTGTTTTATAATGAGACCTAAGAACAATATGGTTTTTCTACATTCTGCTATTTTATTTAGGACCAAGTCCAATGGCAGCACAGCTGCCATTTTAAAAAGATCCAGATGGTAGGATTGTACATTTTAGAACGTTATTTATAGCATTATCTGCGGTGCCAGTAATTTTGCTATTATGTTCTGGCAGTATCTTTGTGGTAGTTGGTTTGCCGGCTTCCTCTTCCAGCAATGCAGGTAGTCCTCAACTTAAAACAGTTCATTTAGTGACCATTGAAAGTTACAGCCTTTGCAGCATCCTCATGATCATGTGATCAAAATTCAGATGCTTGGAGAATGGCTCATATTTATAACCATTGCTGTGTCACAAAGTCATATGATCTCCTTTTGCAAAGTCAACCGGGTTACTAACTTATCAGCAATGTTTCACTTAACAACCGTAGTAAGAAAGGTCGCAAAACGGGCAAAATTCATTTAACAAATGTCTCACTTAGCAGCAGAAATTTTGGCTTCAATTCTAGGCATAAATCGAGGACTACCTGTAGTTTTATAGCAGGCATCTCCTCTTGCTCTCTGTTTAAAAATAGAAATTAAGCAAAGAAAAACAAATCAATACACGTATCTCCGCCAGTTACTCCTTTGTGGAATTTGTACTTTTTATCTGAGTATTTGTTAGTTGTGGAGGGACTTCCTTATTCCTGTGTTGATCCAGTCAGAAACATGAAATATGAATGGAAGGATGGATGGATATAGCCCACGTTTATTTTATACAGCTCAAAGTGTTGTTGTTTTTTTAAATCAGGGAAACCTGGTCTACCCAAATATGGGATGAAGCATACTGCTTCCACTTTTGCCCTTCAGCCCCAATCCAGGAGCCTTATTAAAAAAAAAAAAAAAATTAGTACAGTTCAAAGCAAGAAATCTAATGTGCATGCCTCCTTTTTTCCTCATGATAACTATCCTGTGTGGTAGGTTGGACTCAGTGGTGGGTTCTGGATCTCGTTGCAACCGGTATGCTGCAAGGTGGCGGGGCATGCATCACGTGCACACATGCAGCAAGCGCGCAGCGTGTGCATGTGTACTTACCGCCCATGACACTCCAGCTGCTCAGCGGAGCATCGCGCAGGCGCCATATGCTCTGTGCGTGAAAGCTCCAATCGACTCAAATACAGGTAAAGAGGGCGGGCGGGCCCTGCGTGGGCCCTCCAGAGCACTGTACCTGAATGGTACCTGGTGCTCCCACCAGGCACCGGTACACCCATGCCATCCCACCACTGGTTGGACTGCAAAAGAGTGACTGTCCCAAAGTCACTTAACTATGTTCTGGGGCTCAAGGGAGGGGTAGATCTCCTGCTTTCCACTATACCAAACATCCCCTAAATTTTTTGCTTATTGTAATTTTTTATTATATACATTGCAAAAGGACCATAGTCCTATATTTTTAAAGAGTTCTCCAATTATTAGCAGTAGGATGTCTCATACGAAGTCACGCATAGCCTACAGCCATGGCAAACCTTTCAGTGTTGATATTCTTCCTGTTATTAGTTGGAATTCAATGATGTCTCATTCTTAATAACGTCCTACTTGTGTTGGATTGGGGAAAATATCCCCAACCACTCCGAATACTCAAAAAGAGCTCCTCCAAAGATCTGTCCAAAAGTATATAAGCTTTAGAGAAAGAAGAGAGATATGGACAACACTTCTCGCTGCTCCCTGAATTTGATTATTTTAGACATTTCATTACCCAAACTAAATAATATCATCAGTGCTATTATTGAGTAGGATTTGCTCTCATTTTGCTCCCTACCAGCACTGATGATTGCCTAGTTTGGGTAATGAAACATCTACAAGAAAACAATCAAGCTCAGAGAGCACCAAGGACCCTCTCATTTCAATCAGAATAAAACTCTGATTAGATTAAGCCTAGCTCATGACATGTGGCAAAAAAGAATGGTGGCAACATCAGTTATTTTTTTCTGTTTTTGTGGTGATGGCAGTGATGGTTTTAGGAAAACACATTTGCTTCTGTGAAGACAAAGAGCAGTTCCTTGGACAGCTCACGCTTTATCCATCAGACTGTACCTCACAGATGGTTTATATTGCTGGATTTAGGCCTGTATTATAAGAAGTGAGTTTACACTGCTGTATAAACTACTTTAGACTGCTTAAATGACATTTCTAATTGCTATTTGAAGAATTTGTATGTTTTCTGGGTTAATCCTTGTAAATCGTCCTTTAATTTTATATACATCCATATAGAGTATTTAAAGAAGGATTTCAAGAAATACAATTAAGTAGGGAATTTGTTTAAGAGCTAGTTCTTAAAGAGCAAGCAAATAATTTCTGGAAGAACATGAATGCTTTGAGATAAGCAATTTCCCTTTCAGATTTTCTCTTGTTTACCCCTCTCAAGCAACACTGAAATTGATTATAATACATTACTAGTAGGAACAAGAGGAATGAATGTTGTACTGGTAATTTATACTAAAACCACATTTTGTGGGAGTTATTTTTCTAAAAGAAAACTAAAAACTTCTGTGTGCTAGGTTAGAAAATTTCTGTTTTGAATTCTATGAATTCAAAGATTTGAATTTTGAGTTCTTTGGATTATACTGGAAATATTTGTGACAATATGTGTAGCTGAATTGCAGGCACAGATGTTAAATCCTCAGCCCACTTCTTGATATTTGGAGAAAGTTTTTGAATGTCACTATTCAGTCAAAACATTTTCAGAATTCAAATTTGCTATATAATTTTTTTCCAACATAGACAAGTTTGGCAGTTTGAAAGTTGTAGGATGGTTGCAGGGAATTCATGCTCTTCTTTCCTACTCTAAATCAGTACCTAAAGGAATGGAGAAAAAAAAGTAGACAGAGAAGTTTCAGACAAGGAAGAATGACAAGGGTCTCTTATTTCCTGTACACCCATGAATGATGATGCTATACAGATGACTTCCTGTTGGGATCAAACAGGAAGGACCCAGAAACAGTTTTGAATAGTGTACAGCAGGGGTGTCAAATGTGATTTCATTGAGGGCCACATCAGGGTTGTGTATGACCTCAGGACGGCTGTGGGGAAGGTTGTCCTCCGACTTCAACTTATTGGCCACATCCCCTGATACCACTGTGGAGGAGTTGGCTAGGGAGGCTACTGGGTCGTTAACTGTGGGCACCTGTAGTGCCTGGGAGAAAGCCTGCTCCTTGTTGTAGAAGCGGCGGTCCCCAGGGGTAGTCCCTCCCTCAGTTCTACTGGAAAAAGAATGTTGGTCCTTTCCTGAACGTTGCTTTTCAGTAGAATAGAGGGAGGGGCTGCATCCCTCCCCAGTTTAATCGTTAATATAGATTGTCAGGAAGGGTGAGGGGAAGTCAGGTGGTCTCTGTTTGTTTTTCAGCATGTGTGTTGTCATACGACCTCAAGGAAACTGGGAGCCAACAGGAAAAGGAGGATATCAAAAAAAAATTCCCTCAGTCTTTGGACCAATCAGGCTTTGAGAATATCCAGGCTAGGGTGTGTGGCCAGGGTGGGCACAGCCAGCTCGACATCCGTTTTTAGCTCTGACGGGCTCCTGCTACATGTGCCCCCCCCCACTCCATTTTCACTGGCAGAGGCACCGTGGACTAGTTCTTCACTGTTGCCAGGGCTGCCTCATATATCAGATCTAAGCACTTTGTGGGCCTTGAGTTTGATACCCCTAATGTAGAGTAAACTGCAATCCAATCATCCCATTGATCATCTCTGTTGGCCTGCTAGACCCTTCTCATGCGAGTCCCAATATTTAATCTAAGCAAAAACTAGTTAATACAATAATGTATCCTTACAGTATATCAGATTATGTATATTAGATTTGAAAATAATGTGGCTATTATAATATAATAATGAAAAAGTCATTGAGGCCAAAAAGAAAATTGCCCAAAGGAGTATTGTAGGCAGGAATATGCCAACAATATTACAAACATGAAGACTCATTTAATGTAGTGGAAAAAATATATCCAGAAAGAATATAAATGTTTTACAGAATGCTAATAGGAGAACAGGGTGATGAAGTTATCATCTGAGAGAAGCCTATTCAGGAATTGCCTTGTTTTTGAGCTTCCGACAAAATATTTTATCTGCCTAGCAAAGCATCTACTTTCTTTAAATGTCTTGTTCATGCATCATTAATTGTGTACATCATTTTAAGCAGCCTCTTGTTTAAGTTCATCTCAAGCCTTTCACAATAAAGAAAGCTAGAATTATACAGAGGAAAGTATATTAATACAAGGATTAGAACTAAAGTATAGCATTAGAAATCCTAGTTCTAATTTGTTGGTAAATTCATTAAGGCAGAGTCTCTCTGAATACCGTGAATCTCCTCCATGTTTTCTGCAGTTTGGATCCAGTTGCCATTTATGAAATAAGCACCTATTATTTATGTCTCTATATACAATTCAAGACCAAGGCAACTGTTTATCTCTAACAGGTTAGATTTGGAGGGCGTTTTTCTTTCATTTAAGTTTTGCCCCTTTGGGTGCTGCATCAAAGAATCTCACTTATAGATGTGTGTCTCTTCAATTTGTATTAGTTTAATTTGCTTTACACTCTTTTTTGTTTACTTATTGAGGATCTTAGACCAAATTTTGAAAAAAATGTCCATACAAATATTAAAATGATAAAATAGTAAAACCGTAGTGAGAAATAAAGAGAAATACAGCTAGTCCTCAAAATATATCTACAGTTGAGCCCAAAATTGCTAAATGAGAGAGTTGTTAACTGAGTTTTGCCTTTTTTATGACCTCTTTGCCAGTTGTTAAGTTCAGTTGTTAAGTTAATAATATGGTTGTAAATGAATCTGGCTTTCCCATTGACTTAATCTGTCAGAATATCACAAAAGGTGATCATATGATCCTAGATAGGGCAAAAGTCATAAATATGAGCCAGTTGCCAAACATCTGAATTTTGATCATGTGATCATGGGGTTGATGCAATGCTCTTAAGTGTCAAAAACTTAAAAATTAGTGACTTGGTCATAAGTCGCTATTTGCAATGCTTTTGCAACTTTGAATGGTCATTAAATGGGTGGTTGTAAATTGAGGACTGCTGTAACTGAGTTTGGAAATAACCATTTTAATACACTAAATAGCAGCCAGACAATTCAGGGTGTGATTCTTTTTTAGCCCATTCAAATGGAGCAGAACCTATCTACTTTAATAGACATTTTTACAGAAATATCCAATAGTGAAAACTGTATAATCTTGGACAGAACTATTTTAAATTACACAAGAGTTTAAAATAGTGTGTGTGGTGGGGGGATCCTCAATCTAGTAAACGGAACGGCCCAACTAAATTCATTATTGGGTTGCGTTGCAGTTTTGTGTTTTACTAAACCTTTTCAACTTGAATTCATGCATGTAATTGAAAAACTAAATGAATATATAGTCTCCAGATGATAAAAATATATGATCTGATTCCTTATGTTCTGAATTTTAAAATGTTCTACAATCTCAGCCAGAGAGTTTAAATTTCTAAAAAAATTGTGTCCCAAGAGCTAGTCTGCAAATCCTTTCAGAATTAGTGCTATAGGAAGGATTATTGTCACTGCCAGTGCATTAATATGTATGCACTTTTTCTTTTATGTTAGAGAAGTGCGTGACATTTTACAGATGGAAACAGTAAATCTGATCCATGTTGGGAAGAAGAAAATGCAAAGCTGGATTCATATGTACAGATGGGATTATAAGAAGGAGAGCTCTCTTCCATTGACATCAGTCAAAACATCCATTTTGTACAATGTTTGTGATAAGGGTTAATCTCAAGACATCAGAATAAATATTTACTGGGAAGGGAAGAGAATGAACAAATCATACATTATATACTTAAGTAAACATATTTGGGATATTTTTAAGAGATGCAGTCATTGCTCTTATTCAACAGTTAGAGAAAACATAAATATTTTTCTGCCTTACAACTTAATTCGAGTTAAATAGAGTCACATATCAATAAAGGAGAATATTTGTAATTCAGGAATGAAATAAGATAACCTTTATTGTCACTTTTTTCTGTGGACTCACTGGCACAAATTAAAAATAGAATTTTGATGGCTGCTCTCAAAAGAAAAATAAATATACAACCATACACATATTTGCATGTACATATACATATGCTATATATCAGGGGTGTTAAACTCGGTTTCATTGAGGGCCGGATAAGGGTTGTGTCTGACCTCAGGGGTCCAGGATGGGCGTGGCCAGGATGGGTGTGGCCAGCTCAACATAACTTGTGTTAGCGCCGGTGGTGGCCTGAGCACTTTGCCAGTGAAAACAAGCTTCCGAGCTCCATTTTTTACTGTGATGGCCTCCTGCAGCCCTCTGCTAGCAAAAACGGAGCTCGGGATCGCATGCAGCCCTCCCGAGCTCCGTTTTTGATGGCAGAAGTACCAAGGGTCAACCCTTCACTGTTTCCAGGGTGGCCCCGCAGACCAGATCTAAGCACCCCGTGGGCTGCATCTGGTCCCCGGCCTTGAGTTTGACGCCCCTGCTGTATATATATATGAACACACACACACACACACACACACACACACACACATACACACACATGCCCATCATTGCAAAGTAGTCTCAGTGTTATCACCAGCCATCTGATCAGCATGATCAATGGCAGATAGGAACCAGATGACTGATTTCACACTGCCAGAAATGAAGGGGGGGGGGGGAACACTGATGGTGCCTAAAGGTCAGCTGGCTTGTGGAAACTGGATGATGATTTCCAGTTGCCAAAGAAATGCTTTAAATCGAAGGAACGAAGGAAGGCCCAAATAGAGATGTTCATAAATGTCTGCATACATACTACTCTAGTGTATGACTACAGATACCCAAACTGCCAACTGTATGGCTCTTCTGCCAAAAAGATTGCCCATTGGTATTTTTAAAAATCCACTATTCATTGTTGCTCATACTTCTCTGAATCCAGTTAAATTAAGTAATAAGAACATAAACAATAAGTTAACTTATTCTTTCTGAAGTCAGGATAATACATATCCATTAGTCCCGAAGATGTGAATAAATTTTGACACTACATCTCTTGACAGCAAGAAGAAAGTAAAAGTGAATTAAAAAACAATCCACAGTAACCAACTCTATCTTTCAGTTGGTTGAGTTCAGTTGTTTTTCTTCTATACTCCTTACCACTGTTTGACTGTTCTTTCTTTCATCCATGATGACCTTCATCAGATTAAATTTCTTCCTGTGTGTCATTTTTAGGTCACTTGTCAGCACTGTTTCCCTTGTGTAGTTTGAGGTTTTGGCAGCGCTACGTGGTAATGTTCGCATGTCCCTGTTATTTCTGTGAATACTTTGTGTCCATGAGAGAGGCCTATTTCCAAGAATCTCAGAGCATCTTGTTTCCCACTCTGACTGGTACCCAGGTTCTGTATTTCCAAGCAATCTACCTTGGAGCAGGAAATTATTTTCATTTGGCTTGTACTGTATATCGGCTTTTCCCACTGGCATCTGTCTATGACATAAAAATCCCATCCTGAAGGAGTTAATGTAGCAGTTGCATTGGACTCGTGAAGGCCACTCAAAGGCTTGCTACTTGCTGTAAGGGAAAACATAGTTTTAACACTGGAACAAGAAGGGTAATTTTTGAGTTCCATGGGGTGAGATTTTACTCACAGAAAAACAGCTGCAGCACATGCGAGTATATGGGGCTTCCTCCTCAGTCTTCTATAGCAACCTTTTGGGGAGGGGAGGGGAGGAGAGGAGCGTATCTTCATGAGGTTGTTTTTATTCTTATCTTTATCTTATAAAGACGCCTCATGAAGATTCGCTCCTCTCCTCCCCCCCCCCCAAAGAGGTTACCAGGAGATGTTCATATTGTAGTGGGAACAAATGGGGAAGCCCCATATGGTTGCATGTTCTGCAGCTGCTTTTCTGTGGATAAAATCTAATGTGCTTCAACAACCATTGTGTTTCTAGTAATGTCAGCTGGCCTTAATAGGCCTGAATAGCCCAACATTTACTGGTTATTGGAAGTTGCTGCAGGTATATCGCCCTCACTTGAGTCTCTGTGTATTCCTCTCTGATGCATTCTTGTTTATTTCTTCAAATGGGAGGGCTGAGCTTGTCCCCCCCTGCAACTGTCCCATCCCTGCTTTTAAGCCGCTTAAATCTTTGTGTACATGTACAGTACATGCATCATTGAGTCAAAAGATGATTTTCATTTATTTATTATTGAATCCATTTATGTGGCTGTCCAACTCACAGGTGACTCTGGATGACATACAACTTAAAAACCATACAACTCCCCTTTTCTTATGACAGCAGCAAAGCAATCACACCAACCACTTAATTGGCTCCCTCTAATTGGGGTACCCAGGCCCACTGACTGAATCACATCTTCAGAGCTTTTTGGAAAAGCAACAAGGTAGGGACCAAGTTGTACTTCTGGGGGAATGATTTTCCATGGGGAAGAGGCCACCCCTAAGAAGGCCCATTTTCATGGTCCCACCAAATATACATTCCTAACAAATGGGACCTGCAGCATACCCCGCCTTCCCAACCTGGTGAGCCAGGTAGATGTAATGGAGAAGAGAGAGTCTTTCAAATAGATTCATAGAAAACAACAAGATATTAGACGATTCTAGAAAAGATTTTTCTTTTTCCTGCCAGTTCTGCCCAACAGGAACACCACTTACTTTCTGCAAATTTCCTGTTCAGATGTATTCAGAGAGTAGTTTCAACTTTCCTTTTGGGCAAAGCATGGGTGAAATTTAGCCAGTTCTGACAGGTTCTGGAGAACCGGTAACAGAAATTTTGAGTAGTTTGGAGAACCGGCAAATGCCACCTCTGGCTGGCCCCAGAAAGGGGTGGGAATGGAGATTATGCAGTATCCTTTCCCCAGGAGTAGGGAGGTAATGGGCATTTTGCAGTATCTTTCCCCTGCCCCGCCCACCAAGTCACACCCACAGAACCAGTAGTAAAAAAAATTGAATTTCACCACTGCTCTGAAGGCCATCAGAGTGCATTCCCTGAAGTCTCCGGAGTGCAAAAAACTGGCCCTGTGGGCAAACCGGAAGTTCGGGAATGGACTTCCGGTTTGCTCGTAGGGTCAGCTTAAGCCCTCCGGAGTCTTCAGGGACCTTCAGGAGGCTTCCCTGAAGCCTCCGGAGGACTAAAAATGACCGTACGAGCAAACTGGAAGTTTGCTCCTAGGGTCTTTTTTAGGCCTTCGGAGGCTTCAGGGAAGCCGCCTGAAGGTCCCTGAAGCCTTCAGATGGCTTAAACCGACCCTATGAGCAAACCAGAAGTGACTTCTGGTTTGCTTGTAGGGTTGTTTTTTTGCCCTTCAGAGGCTTCAGGGAAGCCTCCTGAAGGTCCCTGAAGCCTCTGGAGGGCCTCCAGGGGGGCAGGGGGTGCTGTTTTCACCCTCCCCGGGCTCTTATAAAGCCTCTGAAGCCTGGGGAGGGCAAAAAAATCATGCAAAAAATGGGTGGAGTGCCTCTCATGCGCGCATGCGCACTGGGGGGTTGTGTATTGCATTATGGGTGTGACACGCCCACGCATGACCCACCTGCGCTCCCCCCCCTTATGGCACACAAGCCAAAAAAGGTTCGCCATCACTGAATTAGAGCATCCCTATCAGCAGCATCCTGAGGCAGAGGCATCTGGTGCCGAACATGAGAACAGCAAAGTTCATATATCTTTTCCTTTTTTTGACAGCTGAAGGACAGAAAGAGAGCATTTTATTGAGCTGCAGGAAAAGCCCCTTGCTATTCTGGACACTATTGTGAAAATGCTAGTCATTATCTTTGCACGTAGGTACAATTGGTTTTGCTAACAGCCAGTTTGTTAGTTAAGCCTGATATAAGGCGTTGTCAAATATAACATTTCAGGTGTTTATTTTATCATACCTACTTGCTGCTGACAATTTTCTCCCTACCAGATGAATATAATATTCATATGCCAGAAAAATAACTGATAATTCTGCACGAAGGACATGAACTGAACTGTGAATAGTGAGATACAGTTTATGGATCTGAATAAGAAGTATTGAAAATTTTAAGAAACACTATAGAAAACCCTAAAAGCCGCTTTTACTACATTTATGAACATTTTCCCAAAGGTGTTGTTAATAAATGCAGAATAAACTTTGGGCAGTACATTCTCATGCCAAAACATGATTGTTTATAGTAGTGTTTTGCTCCCAGGACCAATATCTACTATTAAAATTTACTGGGGTGAGATTTGGTTTTTTTTTTTAACAAAACATAATGAAAAACATGAGGTGATATTAATTTTTCAAAATACCTTCAATATCCGGGTAAAAAAAATATTTCGCAGACGACCCATTTTAAGAATCACTTGTTTAAAGTTTTCTACCCAGAAATACAAACTTTTTTGCTAGACTGTTACTGTCAGTCATGTCTTTAAAATGATGTAGCATACATACAGATGGAGATTCACTTCTGATCTTACTCAGCTAGCCATTGAGTATTGTTTGTTTATTTCACTATGTTCTTTACCCCAGAGTTTTGCTTATATAAATAAAATTTATACATACACACATAGTGTCCTACAATGAAGCAAAATGTGGAACATGAAATGTGACTATTAAAAACAGAATAGAATGTATAGCTTATACAACAACAGTGGTGAGGCCTTTCATATTCCTTCCTAGTTGATAGTTAATGTTAGCATTCCAAAATGGATGTTTTGCTATGTGCACCAAATAATTCATGGCATATATTTACTGATAAGCCCCGTCCACAGATAAACTGACTCTAAAACTTTCACCTAAAATGCTGTGAAAACTGCACCACCTGTGGATAAGACAACACTCAAAATGTTCATATAATTTTTACAGTTGCCTTAAATGTGAGTGATCCACGGATTATTCTTTTTTCGTGGTGTTTGCAAAAGGTACAGCTATTTTAGTGATTCAGAGAGAGGTGCTTCATTCATACTGATTAGTTGCTTTGCATAGCCCTGGGGATATTAGACATTAGTGAGTTTAAATTTTAGGTAGCTTGGCATGTTAAGGCGTGCCAAAAACATTGAACAGAATTTTTTAGATATAAAATACATTAGCTCTTTCTCCAAAGAGTTACCAGTGGTTTATTTATTATTTCAAAGCTGTTCTTCCGTCCATCTACCATGCACAGTCAGATCTGCTTATGTGAACACCACCTGTGTAAGTTTCTTACACAAATTTCCCTTCTGATTTTGCAAATGTTTTGTTCAGCTGCAGAAAAGATTACACACGTAGTGCTTGTCCCTGTTATGGAAAATGATTTTCAAATTCCGCCATTAGTAGCTACTAAAACCATTCAATAACATTAGAGTTTCTACCATTATTTGTAAATGTCACCATAATGATATTATGAGAAGACCAGACCGGAATGGATAGAAATATTTGATACGGAAATTAAATACACAATTAATATGAAGGCCACCTCCCCGCCCCCAATTTTTTAAAAATCTTCTGAACTATGGAACTATGGAACCAAGATTTAATTTATTTGGAATAAAAAAGAAGACATTTATGAGAAGTAATAACGTCAGGAGGGAGGCAAATTACTTGTTTGTTATCTCCAAACCAGCTTGTGTGCTGTTTTCTTCTGCCTTAGCATAACTTATACTTGGACCTATGTAAATTTAATGGGCACTTGTCTCAGCTGACAATTGACTGCTTGCTAGAAGAAGAAACAAGATATTGCAGCTTGGCAGTTGCCCAAGGTTTAAAATGCATGCAGTGGAAGTGCAGCAGAAACAGTTAATTTCAGTAGAGTTTTAAACCTTTGTTGCATTGTTTTGATCCACCTGCCATTATATGGTAAATGCCAGAAGTATGAAATGCCTTTTTGTGCCTCCTCTGTATTCACATGTATTCTAGATTTATGTGCAGAATAGATAAATACGATGGGGAAAGAGAGACACGTTTGTTGGGAACGGAGACTTATATTCTGACAAGAGTTCCTAGTCTAAGGTAACAGGATGGATAGATGCAGAAGGTCAAAGTCTGATATTCATTGCTTGCTCATAAAGTTCCAATAAAAAAGCAGTTTTTATTCTCTCTCCTCTGTCAAACAAAGGGCAGGACAGAAAGTTCTCCAGACACTGGTAATAAATATACACTTCGATATTTATAGCATATCACCCAGATGTAATCTTCTCTGGGACTGACAAAAGATAGCTTTCAAAGGGGAAATGGCTAACATTAGTAATTCTTGAATGGTTGCATTGCTTTTACAATGACATCCCAAACCTGGAAAGTAATTATTTCTTCAGCGAACTCCACCAGTGAAGCAGTATTCATACTTAATGCTTTGTAACGTTTCCTACCTCTATGACAGGATGGCTAACCTTTTTCCCATCGCGTGCCAAAAGTGGGGGGAGCACAGGGGGTTCGTGCGTGGGCATGGCCACACCCATAATGCTCTGTGTGTGACCCCCCCCTGTGCGCATGTGTGCGCAACTCCCGCCCTCCCCTTTTTGGTGGCTTTCTAGGAGCCTGGGGAGGGTGAAAATAGCCTCCCCCTCACTCCCCAGAGGCCCTCCAGAGACTTCATTGTAGCCTCCGGAGCGTGAAAAGCGGCCCTACGGGCAAACCGAAAGTTCGGGAATGGACTTCCGTTTTGGCTGAAAAGCCATTTTTCGCGTTCTGGAGGCTTCCCTGAAGGGCGAAAAATGGCCTTAAAAGAAGGCCGAAGGCAGCTGGCTGGTGCACATATATACTCTGGAGCTGACAGGGCAACGCTTTGCGTGCCCTAACAAATGGTACCGTGTGCCATAGGTTTGCCATCACAGGTCTATGACCATACTTTTTGTGGAGCATGGATATTGTATCTCCCATAAAGCCGACTTAAAACCATTAATTTAGTGACCATTCAAAGTTACAATAGCATTGAACAAAAGTGACATGACCAATTTTCACACTTCTGACCATTACAACATACCCATGTTTGGCAATTAGCATGTATTTATGACAGTTACAATGTTCCAGGATCATGTGAACAGTTTTTGCAACCTTTTGACAAGCAATGTCAATAGAGAAGCCAGATTCCAAGGTCATAAAATGAGGAAAAATTCATTTAATAGCTGTCTTGCTTAGCAACATAAATTTTGGGCTCAATTGTGGTAAGCTGAGAACTAACTCTATAGGAACCAATCTGGGGAAGTCTATTGTGTCTCATTGCTGTGCAGAATTGGGCAGCTAAAAATTCATAAATATGTGTGTTGGAACATAAAAACAGTAGATGACAAAATGTATGTTTCAGTGTCCATGACTGAATTCCTTTGCATATGTTTTTGGGTGCTAATTGAAAATTTTTCCTGTAGATCACTATTCAGTGTCACATATTTTAAAAAGGGAGAAGGAGAAGGAAAGGGGTTTAATTTATTATTTTCTTTCGCCCAAATTTTCAAGATTTTTTGTTGTTGTTGTTTTCTGTCAATCAAGATCCACCAACGAAAACATTCCATAATTTTAGAGTTTCCACTCTAGTCAGTTCCTAACTAGATTGCAGAGGGATCAGTTAATGTGTTTATAGAGCTTTCAGGCTTGACTTCCATTTAAAAACAAACATTTGCAGTTTTTGAATATATTAGGGCAAATAGGCAATATTTTGCCAGCTATTCCATAAAAGTATTCTGCTGCCTTCTAGTGCTTTAGCCAGCAAGAGACAGTCATTGCAAATATTGTGTAAATTGATCTGCCAAGAAACCGAGATACAATTCTTTTTTATTATCTAGAATAATAGAGAGGAAATTTATAGCAGGGGATATAATCCACTTGATTTGCAATACCTTCTCATGCGCTCATTTTCTGAAGTAGTTGGCATTCTTTTCTCTGCAAGCATTTTATTAGATTGACTTTCTGTGATGTGAGTGAGGGTGAGCTGCTTGACTGACAATTTATTATGCTGCAGGGAGAGGAATTGGATGTGTTACCATTTCCTTTTCTTATGAATATCATTTTTAGTATACAAGACTGGTCTCTAGTTGCATTTCAAACATGTTGAATATGTCTTTGTGTTGAACAGCTGTAGGGCAGATCATCACTGCTTTTCTGCTTAGTGCCAAATTGGACAGAAAAATCTAGGTTTTTAGTGATGGCTTGCCAAAATTATCAGATCGTTTTGGCAAAACAACAGCAAAAGAAGTCCAGGGTGGAACAGGGTTGTGGCCATACAGTTGTGGCACCAAATCCTCCACATGTAAAGAATTGTTGGAACTATTTTTGTCCTTTTCTCCACCTCTATTATCCTGGGTCTAGTGTGGAGTTTGAGATCCACTCTAAGTATATGCACTCTAGACTTTGATATGCTAATATTCCACAGTAAGAAAAGGATGAACTGGATGCAAAAATCCTGTACCTTGTTGCTGAATGCCTCTGAGCGTGAGAGCCTTTCATTATGATAAGTGCCACTTGCTTTCTCAATTATGAAGTATACCACACTTCAGTCAACAGGCTTCCTCCAGGGATGCTTCACATCTGAAAGGTTGCATTGTTGTTTAATGACACAGAATTGCATGGCTGGGCATTTGCATTTGTTCGGAGCTAACTACCGTAATTTGTTCATGCAACAATTAAAAACTAAACCAGCAGAAGAAGATACTTCCATGTTTGCCATCTTGAGCAAGCAAGCAAGATAAATAAATAGGTGTGTTTTTAATGTTGGTTTGATATTGGCAAGCCAAAGGCTGTGTTTGATATGCATAATTTGCAAGTGGTTTGCATAACATGCAGCTTAGCCAGTCTGTTGCAAATGTACCTAATGCATATGGGCCAGCATTAACCATAAAAGTTAGAAACCCACAAAGAATGTTTACAGACTTGCTTGCTGATACATATCTGTTAGTCATGTATGCCACATCAGCTGCTTGAAAAGAAATTACCGTGTGTTATTCTTTTGTAGGACATAGAAAATGCTAACTACAAAATTCTCAATGTTACATATTTACCAGTTTCATCTGTGCACTAGAAGAACACAGTTTTGGTTTTGTTTTCCTGTAATTACACCTCTGTTTATAAAGACCAGCTGTAGTAAGAGAGTATCCAGATAAATAATATGGCAATGGAGGAATTAATGTTTTTCCCCCACAAAAAACTTTTTAACCTTCAAAATCTATTTGTGTGCGTAAACCTTTGATCCTGGGTTGAGGTAGAAACTGGTTGTGAATCATTAAAGTGATAGTTAACATTGATGCTAAGGAGTTCGCTTTCACAGTTATTTACAATGTGGTTTGCTTATTTTTGTTGTTGCATAATGTGTAAATCAAGCCTTGTTAAACAAACCATTCTTAAAATGAGCAACAGCTGAGCAGGATGTGTGAAGAGAGCCAATATTTAATTGTGCTTAGGAAAAAGAATTCAGAATACTGGCATAAGAAGCTATGAGAGGCAGGGGTGTCAAACTTGCGTCGTCATGGTGGCGACACGTGTCGTACAGGGACTTTTTCCCCCTTCCCGAAACAAGGCGGGGGCAGCATGTGATGCATTTGGCCCATGGGCCCCGAGTTTAACACCCCTGGGTTAAGGATTATGTGAAGATTTCTTCAAATTGCGCATGGACAAATCGTGTGATCACCAAACCGATTGTTAAACTGGGAGGATCCCACTACTGGATATGCTAGAGCTTTTAATCTTGTGTACTCTTTGACAATGTTTTCAAAGTGAATGTTGATTCTTGAAATACTCTTTGTCTGTCAAGCTTAGTTTTCCTAAGAAATTATTGGATTGAATTGAATTTTGAATTTTATTATTTGTATGCCGCCCTTCTCCGGGAAGGGCTCAGAGCGACGAACAATTCAATAGGGGAGAAAGGGGAACATAAAACAACATACAAACAGTTAAAATAAGCAAGAGTCACGCAGCCATACAAGTCGAGAGGGGAGGGAACTCATCAACCCCAGGCCTGCCGGCAAAGCCAGGTTTTGACGGCTTTTCGGAAGGCCTGGAGAGAGGTGAGGGTCCGAATCCCTGCAGGGAGTTTGTTCCAGAGGGCCGGAGCTACCACAGAGAAGGCCCTCCCCTGGGTAGTAGCCAGATGGCATTGGCTAGTAGATGGAACCTGGAGGAGGCCAACCCTGTGAGATCTAATGGGTCTGTGGGAGGTAATTGGCAGCAGGCGGTCTCTCAAGTACCCAGATCCAATACCATGAAGGGCTTTATAAGTTACGACTAGCACCTTGAAGCGTATCCAGAGACTAATCGGTAACCAGTGCAGCTTGCAGAGGATAGGTGTAATCTATCAAATGAATGGAAGAAAATCCATGGAAACACCTGCCAGATTATTTAAAAGGGGCAAATTATATATTGTAATTATTATTTTTGAACTTTGTTTATAATCTGTGCATTGTTCTTATATATTATTATATATAATTATATATTATATGGGAAGATGGGTTAATTTTCATTTCTTACTCTGAGCATATTCTTGTTTTCTATGTCAGCATGAGCTATTATGATTCTGAAACAATTCAGAAACATGTAAATTATATATTCAGGGTGTACCAACCACAATATCTTATATATTTATCCATTTATTTACTGCAGATAAAACCTTATTGCCCTTAGGAATGTTCAAAGATTATCATCAAATGAGTAAGGAAGTGTTTGGAAGGAAATGGCAACCAATCGGAACATTTAATGTACTGTAATTTAAATTGTATGTGGGACTTGACTTTTGGTACACTCTGGTGTACGTACACAGGTACGTACATACACACACACACACACACACCCCTGTAGTGTGGAGAGGGACAATTTTGAATTCCAATATTGGCCCAGAATTCATTCCAAACTCTTCATTTTCATTTGCCCAATCTGATCAATATTACTATGGCTTTTAGTATTGTCCTAGCATCTATGAATATCTGTAACTAGATGAAAAATAAATGTAAGCAGAACTGTTTTACATCTCAGTGAGTGGTTGGGTACAAAGATGGAATGTGCACATTAGGAATGTAATACTAAACCTATTTTATAGTAATTGAACAATGGAAACTTTATAAGAGTACCCATTCATGTTTGTTTGACCTGACATTTCTTGGCAAGCTGTGCTACACAAGAATGTTGTACCTTTTGTGTTAAACAAAGCAACTGGTTACAAAATTATTTGCAACAACAGTTTATATTGTTCATGGAGAATATATCATGTCCTGAGAGCCCATTATGCCTCCACAGGTAATTGTGTTGTTGTAATACACTGGTATTGTGGGAGAATAATTGAACAAAAATTTGGACATACTGCATTATTCTACATCCCTTTAAAATGTTATATTTAGCTATAAGTAGATGATTTTGAATACTACCTTATGGAACATTTGCTTACAGATGTAAAATCCAAGGGATCAGCATCTTACAAGTAAGTGTATTTTGCCTGTCAGTTTTGAAATCTGATTCGCTAGGGCGCACAAATCTCACTTAAGGAGATCCTTAAGTAAGCCACTGAGGAACATATTTTCTCTGGAATGCCTGCTAACAGAATGAGCCGCTTGTTTTGGCTAATAGTTTATAAATATATACTAAATCAGTCTGTGCAATGCTTCAGATTAAATTCCAAAAAGATGGTTCAGAGTGGCAACTTGTTACTTGTTCCCAAGTACTCTGAAGTACCTTTTTTTAAATCTAAAAAGGCATTGCACAATCATGCATTTTTTCGGCTATGCTGGGCGTCTGATTTCTTTATGTAAAATTTGAGAGATTTTGTTCATGATTGCCTGCTTATTAGTTTGCTTTATTACATGTAGCCTTCTAGGTATGACTTATTCCATTCTGCCTTCTTTTATCAACACAACTGCCAAAAAATAAACAAGCCACTTGCCCTGTAGTGCTATAACTCCATTCCAGGTGTCAAAACCTGACATGCACTTGGCTTAATACAGGCCATAACCAAGGTGTCCCCTGAAAAACTGATTTAAAGCAATAAACATATATAAGTTTAATGAAAGATTTTGCTGCCTTGCTTCGAAGTTGTGTTCTAATGTTGTTTCCTATTCTGTCCTTTGCAATAGTGGCATGTATTACAACTGACTGTATAACATTTGCCCACAAAAGGCAATTACATGTTTTAGTTAACAAATAATGAATGTGCACAACAAATAAGACATTTTAAAGAAAAATGTGCAACGTTCTTTGCTAGGAAATTAGAAGACCATAGTATCCCTTCAGAAGTAAGCTTTCATTTATACCACCTTAATACCCCCGATTTTTCATGTTATCAGGGCTTAGCATTTTAAGGTTATTAAAACCTAAAACGGTAGGATCAACTTATATAATGGGCAAGGTAACTACATCACATGATGTAATAGGCAAAAGTGAAATTATGGGTTCCTGTGAGGTAAACTACAGTTATTCAGCATATCAGGGACACAAAGCTTGCATTTTGTGAAGGTATAATATTCTCAGGAGCATTTTTCAGATGTTAATTGGTAATAGAGGAAGTGTTGTAACTACAATTAAGCAGCATCTTTTAGGAAGGATAGATCATTTTCGATTCACACGTTTTTCTCAGCATTTGATCTTTTGGAAATGGGCAATTATAGAGAGATCTTTAACCTCTCATGTTTAGATAAGATATCAAGAGCGTGGTGGCTACTTGGTTTCAAGTAAACAGCTTGAAGAAAAGAAGTAAATATATTAACTTCTAGTTGAGAAAATGATATACCGAGATTATCCTGGTAATTCTGATGGATGATCTTTCAGAATTATTTGGAGTACGTTGGGTCCTACTGACTGTTTGGTGGTGAATGATAGATACTACAGTACCAAACATGGTAAGTTGTTTGGGAACTTTGGGAAGAGAGGACATTGCTTTGCAATGCTTCTGTTCTTGTACCTAAATACATTTCAGAGGGAGTTTTCAGAATCTGCATGAATCTTCTAAGAGATTTACATCTGCAGCTAATAATATGCCTCCTCTAATACGTAATTAAGGTCAATGAAGGGCTAGATGAGAATAATAAATGGAAGCCAAAGATGGGAGTTGTTCATTATATGGGAGGAGGCACAATTACAGAGAGAAAATTGATTAGCTTCTCTGAATGGATTATAGAACAAACATTTATTATTTGGGGAAGGCTTCTTATATCTGTATTTTTCTCTGCTTTCCTAGGTAAGATAATGGCTAAATATCCATTTTATCAATATTAACCCATAAGACCAGCTACTTCCTTTCTTAAGACACAATACATAAGTTAATAACCTTTAAGCTTGATTATGTAGTCAACAAATCCTTTTGGTCCACAAACATCAATTACAGAATCAGAATAGCCAGACTAATCTCTTGAAAGACACATAGGGCGTTGAACTGAGCTAAAGTCACTATAGTGGTTGCCAATGCATTTCTTGACAATATAAATATGTGCTTACCTTTAATACTTTATAAGTGTGTGGTCCAAGATATCTTCTTTATTAGTAATACCTATCCCATATTCTCTAGAATCAATACTTATAGCTACTCAATATGTCCTGTGATACCTGAGGATTGAACTTGATATCGCTGGAATTCATTATCTTCGAAGTTTAGAGCACATCTTTCTGAGCTAATGTTTAATGACTAAAAATGTAATTTGTTGTACATTTTTAAGTTTAACTTTTACATTTTGATAATAAAACATTAATAGACTTCAAGATGTACCATTAAAAAAACTGAATATTTTTATTGTATCACTAATTATTGATATTCATAAAATAAACAAAAACAGAGTAAGTTCCCAGTTTCACCTTCCAGAAGTATTTCTTTTATAAAGAACCAAGGAAGTGCATTAATTAAATAGCATCAATTGTTAAAAGGCCGCCATCTTTTTATCTTCACCAGTTCATAGTGATATTGTCCTGTTTCGTATTCTTTGAAAAGATCTTTAACAACTATTGGTTAGTATGATCACAAAAAAAATTAGAGGAAATTGCTTCCAGCTCATTGCTGAAAAGATCTTTCTTTGGTATTTATAATACAAATTCTTTCATTCAGATTGTGAGATTCATATTATGTTATTGGCTTTTTATACCAATGTCCAACAAAGGCATGGAATATTCACTTTTTCCTTTCTGAGAATGTATTTAATTATTTATATCCTTTGTTATTTTATAAATAATTCAAGGTGATAAACATACCTCATGCTCCTTCTTCCCCCTATTTTATTTTATTTTTTCGATTTCCTTCGCTACCCATCTCAGTAAGTTACTCAGGGCAGCTTTCAATCCAGAACATCTACAATTATTATTTTTTAAATAAAAAAATAAAAATAGTAGGAAACATTAAAAACTATAGAAAACAATAAAAGTACTCATGAGAGCAAGATGTTTGGTTCTCAAGATATTTTATCCACAACAGCAACCCTGTCTGATGAATTGGGCCAAGAGACAGTGACTGACCCAAAGTCACCAGCTGGTTTTCATGCCTAAAATGGGACTAGAACTCACAGTCTCTTGGTTTCTAGCCTGATACTTTAACCATTAGATTAAACTGGCTCTCAGAACAATTTCCGAGTCTAACAATCTATTGTTCCCTGAATGCAACTTAACAAATACGTTTTGGCAGCAATGTCTGTACAACCTTAATATGTTCCTATGGTTATGAAATAAAACATTCATTTTGTTATATTTTATATACCATTTCTTTCTGCTTAGGTAATAGTAAAGGAAATCTGAATGTAGTTTCCTTCAGATATTCTGAAATTTGGTAAAATGGCCTTTTTTAACTTCCTATCTTCCAGAGATGTTAGTCCACAATTCTATTTGAGTATATAGTGTTCTGTGCACCTCTGCATATAATTGTGCTGGCCACATGACCACAAGAATGTCTTTGGATAACTCTGGCTTCAGCAGCTAAGAAACAGACATCAGCACTGCCCCCTAGAGTCAGACACGATTGGATAGGAAAACCTTTTCCTTTAGAGCAGTGGTTCCCAAAGTGGGTGGTACCGCCCCCTGGGGGGCGGTGGGATGACTTAGGGGGACGCTAAGAGGCAAGGGGATGGCAGGGGGCACTAAGAGGCATGGGGAGGGCAACAGGGGGCACTAAGAGGCAAGGGGGGCAGCAGGGGGTGCTAAGAGGCAAGGGGGGCAGAAGGGGGCTGCTAATATGCAACTGACCGGCCTGGCTTGTGAAAAGGTTTTTTTTTAACAATTGGTGGGCAAGTGGATCGTGCATGGTGTTGTTAAGGGGGGAAAAAACCCCACCAATTGAATTTTCGTTGAGCTTACGAGAGAGCTCTTTGCCACTGGTTTAAAAAACAGTCACGTATTTTGTGCCATCATTTTCCTTTGCATGGAGATGCTGCTGGGTAAAAGTAATTGGGGGGAGGGGGTGATGAGCGGAAGTGTGGTCGCTCTCTTTTGGTGGTGTGGATTTTGGTTAGGGAGGTTTGGATTATCAGCAGGAGGGAGCTCACATTGCAATCTTCCTTTTCTAGTCTTGGAAATACGGGTGTTGTTAAACTCAGGGGAGCTTTCTTTGATATAGGTATAGCAATAGCAATATAGCAATAACAGTAGACTTATATACCGCTTCATAGGGCTTTTCAGCCCTCTCTAAGCGGTTTACAGAGTCAGCATATTGCCCCCAACAACAATCCGGGTCCTCATTTTACCCACCTCGGAAGGATGGAAGGCTGAGTCAACCCTGAGCCGGTGAGATTTGAACCGCTGAACTGCTGATCTAGCAGTCAGCCTGCAGTGCTGCATTTAACCACTGCGCCACCTTGGCTCTTAGTATACTGTTGTGGCCCAGCAGGAGCCGTTAGAGCTGCCACTAGACTCCCGACAGCGAAGGGCCCTATGAGTCGGCTCTGGAGGATGTGGAGGACCCTGGACAGGGTTCCGACTCCGAGCAGGGCACAGAGAAGCTGGTTGGCCACCAGGAGGCGCCTGAGCCCTGGACCAGTGGAGAGGAGACAAGGGAGTGTGAGCCTGAGGTCAGCAGTGAGTTGTTCCTGGATGCCTGGCACCGAAGAGCTAATAGGCGTCAGGAACAGTTGCACTCAGCTGACCACCAGGTGGTCATTAGGCTCCTCTCCAGACTATAAAAGGACTGCTTGTGCACACGCCCCTCTTGCAGAAGTCAACGCAGGAACTAATGTCGGAGAACATTATTGTGAGCTTGGCAGGCTGGATTGCTGCCAAGCCTTATCTGTACTGGATTGCTGCCCAAGCTTGTCTGTGCCGGTTTGCTGCCAAGGACCTGTCTGTCTGTTAATTAAATGCCGTAACTTATCTTTGGCTCGGCGTGTTTGTTGGTGTGGGATGAGGGGGGAAAGAAGAGTGTTCGGAGACTACAGTTGGTCCAGAATGCAGCCACGCGAGCGATATCGAGTGTACCTAGATACACCCATGTTACACCCATCCTCTGCGAGCTGCACTGGCTCCCTATTGGTCTCCGAATGCGCTTCAAGGTGCTAGTCATTACTTTTAAAGCCCTACATGGCTTAGGACCTGGCTATCTGAGAGACCGCCTCCTGCCACATACCTCCCAACGACCAATAAGATCTTACAGGTTGGGCCTCCTCCGGGTGCCGTCAGCCGGACAATGCCGGCTGGCAACCCCTCAGGGGAGGGCCTTCTCTGTAGCTGCTCCGGCCCTGTGGAACGATCTACCCGTAGAGATCCGGACTCTTTCCACTCTCTCGGCCTTCCGAAAAGCCACCAAAACCTGGCTGTTCCGGCAGGCCTGGGGCTGTTGAACAATGTCCAGCCCCATCTAGACAGAATGGATGTGTGTTATTTCTAAAAACTGTATCTTTTATTCTTAATTTTTTAACTTTTTTATCTTGTTTTTGTAAGCCGCCCAGAGTCCTACGGGATTGGGCGGCATACAAATTTATTAAATTTCAAATTTCTTGATAAATGACTATCAGACAACTTTGTTAAATTAACATTAACTAAAAAGGTTTTTAAATTGGATTTTGAATAAATTTGCAATTAATTGTTACGGTTTTGAATTTTACTGTTACTATCTTCCTTCCATCATGCAAACCACCCAGTCACATGACCCCCCCCAGCCATGCCCACCAAGCCACGCCCACATAACTGGTAGTAAAAAAATTGAATTCCACCACTGGGTGAGGGGCACTGAGGATCAGTTTGTAGCACCAAGAGGGCTGAAAAACTGCTTTAGAGTGCAGTACTGCAGGCTACGTCTGCTGACTGCCGGTTGCCTGCAATTTGGCAGTTCAAATCTCACCAGGCTCAAGGTTGACTCAGCCTTCTATCCTTCTGAGGTGGGTATCCTCAAATTGTTGAGGATAAGATGCTAACTCTATAAAATGCTTAGAGGAGGCTGTAAAGCAGTATATAAGTCTAAGTACTATTGCTATATGCATTATGAAGCAATCATGGTCTAGTACAGTGATGGGCAACCTTTTTGGCGTGGTGTGTCAAAAATCGGCAAAAAATCGAGCATAACTCGCGTTGTGTGTCACTTCGACAAAAACATAATTTTGCGCAATTTATAGTTTAAACTACAAAAATGTATAATGGCGCCTCACAGTTCCCGTTGCCACTCCGCTGTTCCCTGCTGTGGTGCGGTCGTAACCGACAGTCCCAGAAGTAGACTCTCTGTGCCGGCCTGACTGGAGAGAGGCGCGCACTGTTCCCGCGCTCCTCTCCTGCGGGTCCTCCCTCGCCGCACTGATGACGTGTGTGCACACGGCACGCACACCTTACCAGCAGCCCCTGCGCTCAGAAAGGAGTGGCGGCGATACAGTAAGTGAGTGTGGGCGGGGGAGATCACACGTCCCGCCCCCCCGTTCCTCCAGCACAGATTCTTTCATCCTCGGCGGCCGTGCAGGAGCCGAGGATGAATCGCATGAAATCCTGTGCGTGTCACCCCAAATGGCTACGCGTGTCAGCACTGACACGCGTGTCATAGGTTCGCCATCACTGGTCTAGTACCATGATGGCGAACCTATGGCACGCCTGCCACAGGTGGCACACGGAGCCATTTGTCAGGGCATGCGAGGCTTTGGCCATCTTTTGAGGCCGTTTTTCGCCGTCCGGAGGCTTCTCTGAAGTCTCCAAAGCGCAAAAAACTGGCCCTATGGGCAAATCGGAAGTTCAGGAACAGACTTCCGGTTTGCTCATAGGACTGTTTTTTGCCCTGGAGAGCCTTCAGGGAAGCCTCCTGAAGGCTCTGGAGGTCGAAAATTCGCCCTACGGGGAACCCGGAAATTTGGGAATGGTGACTTCTGGTTTGTCCGTAGGACCATTTTTTGCCCTTTGGAGCCTTCAGGACAATCTGTAAGTCACCATTCCCAAACTTCCTGGTTCCCTATAAGTCTGTTTTTGGCCCTCCAGAGGCTTCAGGGAAGCTCCTGAGGCTTCCGGTGGCGGGGAGGCTGTTTTTGCCCTCCCCAGGCTACTAGAAAGCCTCTGGAGCCTGGTGAAGGCGGAAAAACCACAGCAAAAGCGGGGGGGTTGCTGATTGCACATGCGCATGTTCTCGGGGGTGCACATGCTTAGCATTATGGGTGTAGCATGCTGGTGCACGACCCCCCCCTTGCTCCCCCCGCTTTTGGCATGGCAGCCAAAAAAGGTTTGCCATCACTGATCTAGTAGCTAGATTAATTTGAACAGTATTGAGGAGGCAGAATTCTGCTAGTCATAATAATGTTCATATAAAACAGATTGGTGTGTGAACACAGATTATATTACAACACCAGCCTGTTTTCCTTTTTTTCTCAATTGGACCATTGCAGATGCTTCAACATCTGGAAAGTTGCAGATAATTAATAGGTAGTCCACTTTACCTAACCATTTGCAGCTGTTGTGTTATTTTAGGAGAAACTGAGTCTTGCATCACTGGAATTGTTGGTTTTGGCATTCAGGACAGATACTTCCTTTATTAACATGCTGAGATAAATTGAAACATCTGGTTTGGAAGCTTGCTGTTTTTGGGGGCAGAAGTTTCCCAAGGGGCAGCTATAAGGAGTCCTTTTCAAACTGTGGCTTAAGAAGAAGGGAAGAGAATGTGTTAGCTGCCATTCTTGAAAGTCACCAATTGTGTTTGGGTTTTCTTCAAGCACATTCAACATTGCAATGTAAGCTTAAATTTGTTTCTAAACTAATTCTGCAATGGTATATAATCTCTCATCAGGGGAGTCTGTTTTCCTTTTTCTTCTCTACTTTTCTCCTTTGACTTGATTTTGAAGATAAAAAAAAGGAGAAATGTTATCTCCTGTGAATAGAGCGCTAAGCACAGAGCTTTATGTCTCTGTGTGAAAAACTAATGTATAAAACAGTTTTCCGCAACCTGATTGCTTCTTGGGGTGTGTTTTCTCAAACTTCTTCCAATTGTGGACCACTAAATAAACATTCATAAAATGCAGGGTCCACTGGTGAATTAGAGGTACCGTAGTTAGTATTCTCTACTGGACAAATTTGGGAAGGCTATGTGACAAGATTATCTATTGGAGTTCCACAGAGCCCAGTTTGAAAATCACTGAATGAAAAATGCAAAAATGCAACTTATCAGACTTTTTGGTGAACCTCCCTAAGAGCCAATCATTTTGGCCGATTGGTAGATTTATAGTGCTTGGAGGTTTTAAGAAGCCAAATGGATGACTAAAGCCTTGCAAATGCTTAAGGCACAGATTTTTGTCTTTAAAATGTGCCATAAGCCTTAAAAATCCCAGCAGACTTCAATATATAACTCAAAACTTGACGAGATCCAAGTCAACTGCAGTTGTAAATCTCTGCTATATTAGAACCATGTCTCAAAATATGCCCCGCAAACAAGCCATCGTGACTATCAGGGTGTGTGAAGTGCTTCCCACAATAGCTGCTTTTACACGGATCCTGAGGTACTTCAGTATTTCCTTGATGGAAATGATTAATTCACCTTCCACGGTATATACCCCTAATGGCAAACCTATGGCATGCATGCCACAGATGGCACACAGAGCCCTCTCTGCAGGCACACGAGTCATCACTGAAGCTCAGCTCCACCACGCATGCTGGTCAACTGGTTTTTGGGTGTCTGCCGTGCAATCACGGGGGCACATATGGGAGACGGGCATGCACGAGGGGGCAGGGGGCATATGCGGGGGGCGTGCACGGGGGCAGGGGAGCATGGGGCTGTGTGTGCAGTGTGCATGTTGGGGACAGGGAGAGCACGGGGGTTGCATGTGAATGCTCATGGGTCGTGCACACATTGCATTATAGGTGCATGCGCACTGTCGGCACTCAGCAACAAAAAGGTTAGTCATCACTGGTATATATCATCTCTCAAACTTTAGACACTTACGAAACACTTCAACTTGCTTTCTGCTTACTTTCTGGATTGTTGAGTACTGCCTATGATAACTGAAATTAACTGGTCATATAGCTTAGTTCAGTCTTCCTTCATGGAAAGAAGTCATTTGTGCCCATGATTTCCAGAAGCTACAGTAATGAGTAGAATAGCGGGAATTACAGTCCAATCCCGCACAACAGAAAGCTGTTTATGGAACAAGCTGCCTTAGTTATACAAATGTTTTATTGGGATTATTATGTTCTTCAGATGAAGATGACCTTCAGGATCCTTCCAGGGCCCCCATTATTTTTGCAAGGCTAGAGTTGTAACACTCTGAAATGCACAGATGGACTGCTTGTAAATGCAATGGTGGCCTACTTGTAAATATAAATGGCAATTTAAAAGAACCTAACCTAGAGCCTCATACTGTCAACTCCAGTTTACAGAGTTTGTTCTATTATACTCCTTTATTCAGGGGATGAATCGGTAACACTGCTTGAATCAGAGCCAAACCATTCATCCAGTAATACATTCCTTTGCTCTATTTAAGCAAGTAGCTACTAGCACAGTTTCTCCCCCAAATCCCCCTTTTATTTCTTCTTTAATAATTACTGCTTTGTGAGCTGATTTAATGCTTTAATCACCTACTCTCCAGTGCCTGCCTGTAAAATTATTTCTTCTTTTACAACATGTTAGGTGTTTCTGTCTTTATAAGTCAAATCAATTTAAATATCATTTCCCCCTTGTAAAGCATTGGGAAAGCAGAATATAAAGAATGTGTGTAGGCTGGGGACCAGTGTGGATTTTTATACAGAAAAAGAAGGGCCGTAACATGAAATACTTTAAAAAGGTAATTTTATTCCAAATATAGACAGAGCAGAGGTGGTATTCAGCAGGTTCTGGCCAGTTCTGGAGAACCGATAGCGGAAATTTTGAGTAGTTCGGAGAATGGGTAAATACCACCTCTGACTGGCCCCGCCCCCATCTATTCTCTGCCTCCCAAGACCCAGCTGATCAGGAGGGAATAGAGATTTTATTGTATCCTTCCCCTGCCAGACCCATCAAGCCACGCCCATCAACATTTATGTTGCCAAGTGAAACATTTGTTAAGTGTGTTTGCCCCATTTTACAATTTTTCTTGTTAAGTGAATCATTGCATTTGTTAAGTTAGTAACATGGTTGTTAAGTGAATCCAGCTTTCCCATTGGCTGTTGCTTGTCAAAAGGTTGCAAAAGATGATCACATGACTCTTGGATACTTCAACCATCATAAATATGAGTCAGTTGCCAAGCATCTGAATTTTGATCACATGATTGAGGGGATGCTACAATGGTTGTAAGTGTGGAAAATGGTCATAAGTCACATTTTTCAGTATCATCGTAACTTTGAACAGTTGCTAAATGAACTGTTGTAAGTTCAGCACCACCTGTATATAAATCCTCGTTGAACAACCCTTTTATATATTACTGATTTTTGAAAGATATGAAAGAAATAACTTAAAGTGAAACCAATGGTCCCTGAGCAGAGTCCATTGTCTTGTGTTCTTGCTCATCTTTCTATTGTTACAACTTCTCATGATTGTGATATAAGAGGCAAAAGGCAATTACAGTGTTTCCCCAAAAATAAGCCCTAGCTTGATTTTTTTCAGGATGCTCATAATATATGCCCTACCCCCAAAATCAAACCCCGTTAACCCAAACCAAGAAAGACCAGGAGGCAACTGGTCTTTCTTGTTTTTTCTTTGAAGATGTTTCGCTTCTCATCCAAGAAGCTTTTTCAGCTCTGACAGGATAGTGGGAAGTGGAAGGTTTTCCATAGGGCGAAGGGAAGAGGATTCAGGAATGGGTGTTGCTTTGCTCTTCTGCTTGGAGACTGAGCCTGTCATCTTTTTAGCAATGCCTTCTTAGCGGGAACTTCACCCAGTTTCAGCTCGGTCTTTGTCAGTCGAGACGTAGATTTTTTTACTCCGTTAATGGTTATTCCTGGACTCTCTTCTTTGAATTGGATAGAAATTGGACACACATTCACACAGTGGGAGAGGTGTGGTGTTTAAAAATTGCTTTCTAAATTTATTGGATTACAACTCCAATACACAATTCTGCACATGAACTCTTGCATGGTCAACCTAATCTCTTCTTGCCGCTTTCCTATTTTTCCCAAGGAACTCACATGCTGACTCTTTGACCCGTGCTGCAAAGTACCGATAATGAGCTTGTGGCTGGCCCCTTTTAGCCTTTCCTCTCACTTAGATCGCTACTGTCCTTCTAACAACTTAATTGACCTCTTCCTATGGCTAGTTATGTAACCATCTTCCTGTTCCCCCTATCAATTTCCTTCACTCAACATAAGGAGCAAGTATTATTTCCTCATTCCCACATGCTGATATAAAAATACAAATGTCAGCATTGTGATAGACAACACTGAGGTTGGTTCTCTATGCCAGATGGGAGGGGGATCCCCAGAGCTATTAATGCATATACTAAGACCCCTAAACATGAATATAAGTCAGGCTACAGCTCCCCCGTCTGAATGTACAGGTAGTCCTCAACTTACAATAGTTCATTTAGTGACTGTTCAAAGTTACAATAACACTGAAAAATGTGACTTATGACCATTTTTTACACTTACAAGCATTGCAGTATCCCCTCGGACATGTGATCAAAATTCAGATGCTTGGCAACTGACTCATATTTATGATGGCTTATATCAGTGGTTCCAAAGTGGGCAGTACCACCCCCTGGGGGGGATGATGTAGGGGGGTGCTAAGAGGCAGGGGGGCGCTAAGAGGCAAGGGGGGGAAGCAGGGAGGCGCTAAAAGGTAAGGGGGCAGCAGGGGGGTGCTAAGAGGCAAGGGGGTGGCAGGGGGGTGCTGAGAAGGCAAGGAAAAAAAGATTGTGTATTGTGTTTTCTGCAGAGGGCATCGCCCCTAGGTTGGTAGCTTCCCCTTAGCTAATTCTCAGATGGAAAGGAGAAACTTGCCAAGCAGAAGATGGACTGTTAAAGCCCATCGGCGCGGGCGAAATTACCCAAAGAAACCTGGAAATAGCCCCTCCAATCACTGCCTTCCTCCCAGGAGAGGCACGTGCACCGCTTCTATCGCCTGCCCCCCAACACTGCTGGCATCTTAACCGACCAGCTTGGCTTGTGAAAAGTTTTTTTTTTAATAGTCGGTGGGCGGGGAGATCGTGCAGGGTGTTGTTAGGGGGGGGGGAAACCCCACCAATCGAATTCTAGTTGAACTTGCGAGAGACCTCTTTGCCACTGGTTTAAAAAATGGTCACATATTTCGTGCCATCCTTTTCCTTTGTATGGAGATGCTGCTGGGTAAAAGTAACTGGGGGGAGGGGTGATGAGCGGAAGTGTGGTCAATCTCTTTTGGTTGTGTGGATTTTGGTTAGGGAGATTTGGATTACCGGCAAGAGGGAGCTCACATTGCAATCTTCCGTTTCTAGCCTTGGAAATACGGGTGTTGTTAAACTCACGGAAACTTTCTTTGATATAGGTATAGTATACTATATGTATATACTACTATAGTATAGGTCAGGAGACCCCAAACCTGGCAACTTTAAGACTTGTGGACTTCAACTCCCACAATTCTCCAGCCAGCATAGCTGGGAGTTGAAGTCCATAGCTGTCTGGAGAATTCTGGGA
Organism: Thamnophis sirtalis; assembly: GCF_051295495.1. Taxonomy (NCBI): domain Eukaryota; kingdom Metazoa; phylum Chordata; class Lepidosauria; order Squamata; family Natricidae; genus Thamnophis; species Thamnophis sirtalis. Next base: position 84,281,553 of record NW_028261385.1, on the reverse strand, counting down.
GTTGGAGTCCACAAGTCTTAAAGTTGCCAAGTTTGAAGACCTCTGGTATAGGTTCTCCTGCTTGAGCAGGAGACTGGACCAGAAGACCTCCAAAGTCCCTTCCAGCTCATTTATTCTAAAGTTTAAAAAGCTCCACAATGCTGGTCGTGGGTGGATTTTCTTTTAGGATATGTGTTTAGTTTTTGAAATATCCCCATTCCCATCCTCTCTCCTTGCAGAATTACTGGTTTTGAATAGTTGGTTCGACGAGCAGAAGTTTAGCCATTAAAACCGCGTAAGCATTTAAAGGCAGAATGTCTGTGTCGTGCAAAATAATTGGCGATCTGAAGGAGATAAGATTATATTGTATGCCTTTGTATGTGTGGATATGTGCACACAAAATTTTTGCAGAGCACCTCTTGGTTAGCATAGCCAATAAGAAACTTGGCCAATAATATTAAGGCAAGAATGAGCAATTATCTGTCCATGGTTGCTTAAAAAAATGACACCAGAGTTTCTTGCCATTTCTGGATGGGGCCTGGATGAAAACAGTAATACAAATCTTAACATTGAGATTTTTTTAAAAAAAAGGAAAAATAGATTGTACTTCAGTTTTGCTTAGATGCGTGAAGTGAGTCAACCATTTTTGATATTTAGACCACCAAATCTTAAAGACTACAGATGGTTTGGAAGGAGTTAGTAGCAAAGCTAGTGTTGATATTGATGGAAATTCCAGATTGGGTGATAAATCCATTTTCAGTTCCTGAGGAAGATGGGGTAGTGGAGGAACAACTCATAGAGCTGCAAAATGACATTGAGCTGAAGCCAAAGTTTAAGAAATCGTACCAAGAGTTTTGGTTACAGAAAGAAATATCTGATCGGTATCCTGCACTATGGACAGTGGTTAGGAAGTTCCTTGTTGCATTTCCAACATCATATTTCATGGAACATGGCTTCAGTGTGGTCATCCAACTTCTCTCCAAGCAAAGAAATCGACTCCAGATTACTGAACGTGGTGATTTAAGACTCCTGCTAAGGGGCTTAAAACCAGACATTGGGAAACTGGTATCACTATATCAAGCCCATCCATCACATTAAGAATTTACTGAACAGTGAAGTAGTTACTAAATTTTACTGAATTTACTAAGTTACTAGTTACTAAGGTTCTTGATAAATGACTATCAGACTTTGAAAACCTGATATCACTGGATCATGTTCAACAATTTTGTTGAATTAACATTAACTAAAAAGGTTTTTAAATTGGATTTTGAATAAATGTGCAATTAATCGTTACAGTTTTGAATTTTACTGTTACTATCTTCCTTCCATCGTGTAAACCACCCAGTCATGACACCCCCCCAGCCATGCCCACCAAGCCACACCCACAGAACTGGTAGTAAAAAAAAATGAATTCCACCACTGGGTGGGGGGCACTGAGGATCAGTTTGTAGCACCAAGGGGGCGGTGGACTGGAAAAGTTTGGGAACCACTGGATTATATTATGAGCATCCTGAAAAATCAAACGGGTCTATTTTCGGGTAAGCACTGTAATTGCCTTTTACTTCTTGTATCACAATCATGAGCAGTTGTAATAATAGAAAGATGAGCAAGAACACGAGACAATGGATTCTGCTTAGGGACCATTGATTTCATTTTAAGATATTTCTTTCATATCTTTCAAAAATCTAATATAGAAAAGGGTTATTCAATGAGGATTTATATACAGGTAGTGCTCAACTTACAACAGTTCATTTAGTGATGGTTCAAAGTTACAACGATACTGAAAAATGTGACTAATGACCCTTTTCCACCCTTAACAACCTTTGCAGCATCCCCTCAGTCATGTGATCAAAATTCAGATGCTTGACAACTAACTCATATTTATGATGGTTGCAGTGTCCAAAAGTCATGTGATCATCTTTTGCGACCTTCTGACAAGCAACAGTCAAAAGGGAAAGCTGGATTCACTTAACAACCATGTTACTAACTTAACAAATGCAATGATTCACTTAACAACTGTGGCAAGAAAAGTCGTAAAATGGAGCAAAGTCACTTAATAAATGTTTCATGTGGCAACATAAATGTTGGGCTCAATTGTCGTAATCTGCAGACTACATGTTTTGCTTTTATTAGTATTATTTTTATAAATAAAGTGTTGCTTGATTGCTTTCGTTCAAGGGTCTGTTGATTATTCTTTCTTAGCCTTTGGTTAATGAGATGGGACATACTGTATGTGCATTAGTCCAACCTACCCTTTGGGATGAAAAACTTCATTTTGGAAGTTTTGAACTACTATCTGCTGAAATATCCAATCTACATTTTTATTTTATTTTTAATCATCAGAATGGCAAAAGAAGCCTCTGGAATCATCTGACAATGTTTTTATAATCAATTACAATATCCTTCTGTCCGCTTAAGAGAATTGAACCTGAAGGCATAACTTTGTCATAATTTCACTCCTACGTTGAGGGCAGATATCAAATGATAGTCCTCTCTGCTTTTCAATATGAAATCACTGAGAACAGTCGTTAGGGGATGTCAAGCTGGATGCCACTTCTGGGTGGATGACATATTTCTCTTTCCCATGTTTATGTTGCCTTGGTGGATTGCTGCTTGGGCCATTTTGCAAACTGGATGAAATGTATATCAGGCTTAAACTGAATCCAGACAAGATACCATGACTTTTGTAGTTGGGGGAAACGCTATTCATATGAATGGGACTACATCTAGGGGTGGGATTTTACTGGTTTGGACTGGTTCGGGTGAACCAGTAGCTCCAACCATCAGCTGGGAGTGAACTGGTTCGCCCCAATGATCAGATGGGCCCACCGGCCTGCCCTCCCACACTATTTTCCTACTTTTATATTCTCAGCTGTTTTGCGCAGCAGAGCAGATTGCCGTGCAAATCAGCTGTGCTACTCCTCCGAAGAAACCCGGAAGTGAAGATTTCTTCAAACTGAGCACACACGCACAAATCACACGATCACCGAACCGGTTATTATCCCACCACTGATTACATCTGTCCTTAATGCAGTAGAAAAGATCAGACCACTGTTTCTGCTCACTCAATGCTCAGAGAGCTTGAAGAGATCCCGCTCCTATAATATTTACCTTAGCAGGTTTCAGTACCTTACCTTTATTTATACTGGAGAAAAGCTATCGAACCAGTGCCATACAGATTTCGTTTGTCCATCAGGGGGCAAGATAAAAATCATGGGCCATATAATTTCCTCCTATCTCAATATAGACATTTCTGCATGCAGGGAAAGTGAAGAGATTGGCACTGCAGAAGCAATGTGATTTAGGTAGCAGAAATAAAGCTTACTTACTCATTTTACTTCTGTTAATCAGTTTTGGCAGTTCTGAACCACTTCTGTCCAGTGCTGCAGCATATGAGATCCAGTTTAATGATTAGGCTAGAAAGCTGGAAACCATAAGTTCAAGTCCCACCTTAGCCAGAAATCCAGCGGGATGACTTTGGGTCAGTCATTCTCTTTCAGCTCAACCCATCTCACAGGATTGTTGTGGTGGGTAAAATAGGAAGAGGGTGTGTTGAATATGTTCATCACCTTGAATTATTTGTATAAATAATAAAATGCCAGGATAAAAAAATACAAATAAAATAAAATATTTGCTGAAAAAGGAAGTAAGGGACATCTCATCTGCAGTGTTTACCAAGCAATAGGATGGAAAATATGATGATAAATTTAATTATAGAAATGTTGATTTGCTCATGTTGTTAGAGTTGTTCATGTTACTAGAGTTAGTCAAATTGGGGTGGTCTATAAACATTGTCAGATAAATGTGGTTTTCAAAATCTCTGTTTTAGGCTTACACTATGCTGTTGTGGTAATCTCTTTTGGATTGTTGCAGATTTTAGGAATAAAGTTGTTGTGTTTGTTAGTGGTAAATGTTGTTACTATCATGAAATTAAAATCACAGAGAGAAATAACCAATATCCAGAAAGCCAACAGAAAAGCTACCATTCTGAAGACTAGTTTAAAACAACAACCACCAGCAAAAACTATTATTATGCATTAAAAGATATACAATATTATATGAGATTGGTGGGCATATGAGAGAGAGGGTGGGAGGGAAGAAGGAAGAGAGGAAATTGGCAATAGCACTTAGATTTATTTACCGCTTCATAGTGCTTTTACAGCCCTCTCTTAAATGGTTTACAAAGTCAGCCTATTGCCCCCAACAATCTGGGTCCTCATTTTACCCACCTGGGAAGGATGGAAGGCTGAGTCAATCTGAAGCCTGGTGGGATTTGAATTGCTGAACTGTAGCTAGCAATCAGCAGAAGTAACCTGCAGTACTGCAATCTACTGTGTCACCTCTGCTCTTAATTAATTGATTCCTGTGAGAATAAATCAATATTTCCCTAGCACTGAAAATATGTTGTAGATATTTTTCAGCTTTCATGTGGAAACAATTCAGAGCCAGTGTATATACTTGGAAAAAACCTGGATCCATACAGGCTCAAGTTCATGTAGTAGAAACATCCTGAAAAATGTTATACTTTCAGCTAACAAAATGTCAATCATCTCTATTCACAGGTGTACCATTCCCCAAAAACTTCCTCCAGATCTGCAAAAAGATCCTGTGCAGGCTATTTCGGGTGTTTGTACATGTTTACATTCATCACTTTGACCGCATCATAATCATGGGGGCTGAGGCCCATGTCAACACCTGTTACAAGCACTTTTATTATTTTGTCACAGAGCTCAACCTCATAGACCGTAAGGAACTAGAACCTTTGGTGAGTATTTTATCTCTGCCCAGGCATTTAAAAAAAAAAACACTCCGATTTTTGTGTTTTTTCCTTATAATTATCTGAGTCTTCCGCTCAAATTGTGTCTCTACGTGTTCGTGCACTCTCTAATAAGAAAAAAAATCACACATTTTAGAAAGATTTTAAAACTGTCTTGCAAGTTTTCATAATATGAAGAATATCAAATTAATTACTGTCTGTCTTTTAAAAAACTGTGTTTGTGTGTGTAATTTTTGCAATATTTATTGATATTTTTTTCTTTTGGTTTTGCCAAACTCATCCTGGCCTCTGGACTATACATTGTGATATAATTCTTTACAGCTAAGGATAGTCTGATGCTACCAATTCACAAGACAATTATCTAGAATACAGCAAATTATCATCCTTAAAGGATCCTGGATAGCAAAACTGATAGGATTTCCAGCCGATAGAAAGCTTTGTAGTAGAACAAGATCCTGGATTAGACAGATCAATTGTCTTTCACTGGAGCTTATACAAATCTATTATCTTGAATAATGTAATATGCTAAAGTATTTTAAGTTTCTGTAATTATATTTATTTGGCTGTTGTGGTCTGTTACCTCATTTCTGTTCAGCAGAATGTACAGATAGTCCTTGACTTACGGCCACAATTGAGCCCAAATTTCTGCTAAGTGAGACGTTTGCTAAGTGACTTTTGCCCCATTTTAGGACCTTTCTTGCCACAATTGTTAAATTAATTACTGCAGATGTTTAAGTTAGTAACACGGTTGTTAAATAAATCTGGTGTCTCCATTGACGTTGCTTGTCAGAAGATTGCAAAAGGTGATCACATGATCCTGGAGTAATGCAACCGTCATAAATATGGGTCAATTGCCAAGCAGCTGAATTTTGATCACGTGACGACGGGGATGCTGCAACAGTCATAAATATGAAAAATGCTCATGTCACTTTTTTCAGTGCCGTTGTAACTTTGAATGTTCACTAAATGAACTGTTATAAATTAAGGACTACCTGTACTGTGCCTGTACAGGTGTTTTGCATCAAGTGATAAAATTAATGTGATCTCATCACTTCCCCTTATTAACTTTGGATACTGAGTTAATATTCTTAGGATCCTTTTTACCTCTCTAACTAAATTTAATTAGCCATGGAATAGGTAGTCATTCCAGAACTGAACTGATTGTATTAAAGTCAAATACTATATTTTATTTTCAAACTCAAAAAGAATCAGTATTTCTTATATATCAGTGTAAAAAAATTCTGCATATCATCTTAACTGAAATATGGAGGAAACAGAAGACATTCCCCTCGTGTGAGTATTTTAGCTTTCAACTCAATCAGCTTTAAATTGCATGTTGCATTCTGTAGATTGTAGTAGATTAAAGGTTGCTTGCTTATCTGTAATTACAGTAATTTAAGTCATATTTGCAGAACAGTTGTGAAACAAGGAGTAATTGGAAAGCAGACTCTTACTTTGTTGCCAAACTATTTGAGCAGTTAACTTCATATGTTTGATGAAAGAAAAACTTTAAACACTATCCCCTTGTTTGTGGACATTTTATCATTCCAGAGAGCCTGAGAATGTAAACTGAATGTGTATACTCAGTCCATACTTTGAAGCTTTTCAATTGAATCTGAAAGTTCAGGCAAACTGAACAAATCTGTTAAATTCTCAGGCCCAGGCAAACATTTGGGCCTGAGAATTTCAGGATTTATTTTCTTCATAGCTTAATTTTGTTGTCTGGAAAGTAATTAATGATAGAACTGCCATTTTAGTAATACATTGGACACTCCATCTGGACTTGAGATTTGATCTAATATTACCATGTTTCCCCCAAGATAAGACAGGGTCTTATTTTCTTTTGACCCCCCCCCCCCCAATGTTTCCTGGCCCTTATTATTGGGGGGGGGCAGATTGGTTTGGGTTGCCGGGTGGCTGCTCTCTTGTGAGTGAGCACCCAAAGAGCCGGGCACAGCCTCAGGGGAAAACAGCAGCACAACACAGCAGCCATGAGGTGACCATGCTCACAAGCAGCTGCTCGGCAACCCCCCTTCCAAGCTGCGCAGAGCGCCACTCACTGACCTAGTAATATCCCAAAGACACTAAGCTACATGGTGCTCTGCCTGATTGGAAAGGGAGGTTGCGCGAGCACCTGTTCCTCCCCAGCTTGAGTGCCTCCCAGCCTCACCCTGCCCTGGTCCAGCTCTCCCTGCAGGCGCTGTGGCGCTCCGAGCATAACCAGCTTCCAAACTCCGGAGATCCGCTGCCGAGTCAACCTCCCCTTTCCAGCACAGTGCCACTCACCAACCTAGCGGTATCTGAAGGCAGCAAGCAACGTGAGCACTTTTGCCCCCCTCCCCCCAGCTCCTGTGGCTTGGCGCCTTTGGGATATCGCTAGGTTGGTGAGTGGCGCTCTGCCTGGCTGGAGGGGGGGTTGTCCAGGGGGCTTATTTTCAGGGGAGGGTGTATATTTTGCCTATCCAAAAAATACGGCATGGCATTATCAGGACATGGGGAAACACAGTATTTCCTACTCACTGCTGAGTTGTAGCCTACTATTATTAGTATCTCCTTGTAGTTGTTTCAGGAAAATGAATCTTTATGAGAGCCTGCTATTCACTTACAGACATAGTTTAAGAATTATACCCCACACTTCTGATCATGTTTAGAATGTGCACATATAGGTAGTCCTTGACTTAACAACCATTTGTTTAATGGCCGAAGTTACAATGGCCTTGAAAAAAGTGATTTATGATCATTTTTATGCTTATGACTGTTGCAGCCTCCCCGTGGTCATGTGATCAAAATTTGGCCGCTTGGCATGTATTTATGACAGCTGCAGTGTTCTGGAGTCGTGTGACCACTGTTTGCAACCTTCTGATAATCAAAGTCAATGGGGAAACCAGATTCATTTAACAACCGTGTTACTGTAGTGGCCTGCCAGCGGCCAGCAGAGCTGGCAGCAGATTCAGACAGTGAGGAGGTTGGGGAGGAACATGGACCAGTTCTGGAATCTGGGGAAGGCTCTGATGAGGCCTCTGTATTGGAGGCAGAGAGGGGGCCAGGGCCGTATGCCAGCTATCAGATGCCTTCAGAGTCAGACATCAGTGAGGCAGACGAACAGCTGGAGAGCATTCCCAGTGTACGCATGCATAGAGTTGCCAGACAAAGGGAACAGCTAAAGAACAGGAGTCGATGTGGAAGTAAGGCACAGAGGAGTGAAAGCGGAGTGGAGTTGCAGGACACAATTAGTTTGCTTAATTGGTTCGTGACTCTCCAAGACTCCTTGCCAAGTTTTGCAGATATTGGCCTGTCAGCTCTCCAAGCCAGATAAGGTCTGTGACTGTAAATTCTCCCTTAAAAGACTTTGCTGGATGTGAATGAGCAGAATTTACAGTAAATTAATAAAAGGGTTTTTTGTTGGGACAAGGAGTTTGTTTCATCCTCTTGGGAAACTTAGGTCAAAACAGTTATTAACTTAATAATGCAGAGATTCACTTAACAACTGTGGGAAGGACGGTTGTAAAACGGGACAAAATTCACTTAAGAAATGTCTTAAGAAATTTCGGGCTCAGCTGTGGTTGTAAGTCAAGGACTACCTGTATCCCAGTTTAGTAGCAGCAGGTATTTGGGATCCATAGGCACATGTTCTTCTTCTCTCCATAACTGCTGTATAAGGAATGTGATGGCTTTGAAACTCTGGGCAGGCAAATTCTCTAGCATTTCAGGAGGCGATTTTCTATGAAGAAAAACAAAAGGAAGAAAAATCTGCCAGAGGTATTGAATTAAGATGTTGAAGATCAGATGTATGTTTCTTTCTTTGTACTTTTTATGCTAATTACCATATTTCAAAATGTATTGTAGATATGTGACATTTGATTGGCTTAGAGTTGCCATTACATAATTGCATTAAAATATTTTGTATCATGTATTGCTAGAATGAAAATTCTAACAACAAGGATATGAAATATTTTGCGATTACAAGGAAAACCAAGGCACAGGGAAGGCTTTCCATGACATGGTATATGAAATTTAAAGCATAATCTTCAGGATCACTAAGTGGTTCTCCAAGGCAACCTACATATTGTTGTAATTAAAGAACATTAGTTGTATTGGGAGAAAGTCCCTGACTCAAATTTTAGCTTGGCCATAATGTCTGTCTGTAATAATTGGGCCTGAGAATTTCTTTTGTTGCCTGGCAAGTAATCACTTTATCACCTACAGTGATAGAGTTGTACTGATTGTGAAAGTAATTCAGAAATAGATATGAGTAAATTCTTTTATCTTTCAGTTGACATATGATAACTTCCAAATGCTTTGAAGATTTTAGAAGAAGGCTTATAGAAACAGAATTTATTACTGTATGATTTGTAACTAAAAGAGATGGTCAGTAAACTATAATTTCAAACATCCTTCTCTTTTGGCCACGAGAGATAATATTTTCCATTAGCTGATAACGTGGGGTTGCCCAGGTATTTATTTATAGGGGGAAAATATGTGGACCAAATGTAATTTCTAATTTTGAATTTTTTCCTTTACCAGAAGGAACCCCCTTGTGGAGTACTGTGAATCCATTACCATGGCAACTCCACTGTGCTGCACATAGAAGCCATTTTAAGGCACAAAGGCTGTATCTTAACAGAACACACACCCCAAGGAACATACATACACATCCATGTATATGTATGTATACATACATACATACATACATACATACATATATGTATATTCCTGCTATAAGGTTTTGACCATGGCAAAAAGATTTGCAACTCTGTACTCTGCTGACATCTTTTTTCTTGATTTGTATGGAGACTTGCCTCAATTCTCCATGAAGCCTCAATTGTAGCATTCCATGGATTAAAAATATTTCAATTTCCAGGCAGTATCTGACTAAAATGAAACATTTAGCATTTCTTCAATGTTTACTTAACCATTTGTTCATTTCTCTGCATGGTTAAAAGCTCAGACTTACTGTTATGAAAAAAACAGCAGTGTAGATTTCATAATAAATGGTCTAACTATTAAGTTGACGTTTTGCAGTACAGTACTGGACCTTGAAATGTGAGGGTGGGCGGGCTTGTTTCACACTTAATAAATAGCTTTGTGTCTATAGCTAAGAAATTAATCTGTTGTTTGGCCTTTATAGGCGCCAAATTGTTTAAAGAAGGAGGGGGAACATTTGCTTCAGTTTTGGAATTGCAAACATTTGCAAACCTACACAATCTTTTCATTTTGGCCTCTGTAGCCCAAACCATTACTTTCTCCCTCTTTTCTATGTTTGCCATTCAGCTATAGTCCTAAGTAGAATTGGGTTAGAAATCAAAAGGGCCAGGTTTTATAATAAATATTTAATTTGAAGGCCAAGCACTTGACACAACTGAATACATATAGATATATACCATATTACAACAAACCTTTCAAATGTGTGATATATTAGCAGGCCGTTCTGTGGCAAGAATAGGGGGTCTTGTATGCTGTATCTTTGCATATGTCAGTATTCTATATCTATAGCATAGAAGAAGTAACTATGTATACAGACATTCAGCCCTTAATCATCCATCTGTATTTTTCCCCGTTCTGAAATTCCCCAATATTTTTTTCTTGACTAAAAGTAGGTCTCAAAATGCCTGTCTGTTGGGAATGGGGGTGAAGGGGAAGACTAGCTTGGAAAGAAATTGCAATCTAAAAGAGGGGTTAAGCCTCCAACTGATACCTTCCCTCCAAATCACAATTATCCTAAAAATAAATTGGGAATCCATTCTGAAGGGTCAAGGCTTACACTGTAATCCTAATGTTTCAGTTTAGATACTCTAGAGCAGGGTCCCCAATCTTTTGGTTCTGCAGACCAGCGGTGGTGGCTTCTGCAATTTCAGTAGTGGGTGTGGAATGATTTCACACACACAATCTAAATCCTGGCATACGCAAATGAAGCTTTGCATGCTCAAACAACATTTTGGCAGCCTGGTTCCCAACCGGCCATGACCCAGTAGCAGGCTAGCAATTGGGGAACCCTGCCCTAAAGACACATGTACATACCTATTCCAGTGTCCGCTTCTCTTTCTTTTGATGGAACATATCACTTAACTACTTAGCAGGAAAACAAACAAAATCCAGAAATTCCTGTTCTGTCTGCAATTCCTTCTAATTTACACCTTCCAGAAACTCCGATTGGCTTCTAACAAGAAAACAAACAGGTGGGAGGAGGGGAATTTTCTCATTCCAATATGTTTATATGTTCTTCTAGACAAAATGGAAAGAGGACCTTGCATTTTCCAGAGCTTCTTTGGCAAGGTATCTTCCAGAATAAATGATTGCCACCCATGCATATTTGTCTTGAACATTAGAGAGAATAAACAGGAGTGAAAATTTTAGAAATTTACACAAACAAGCCTGCTGTGGAATTTGAAAAGTAGAAGAGTGTATGGATTTATAGCCCACTGCATTGGTGGTTAATGATCTTTCATACCTTCCTTTATTTTCCAGAAAGAGATGACAACCCGGATGTGTCATTGAAGAACAGTAGCTGTATGGAGGAGAGAAAAAGAAAAGAGGAAGCAATATTCTGCTAACTGAAGAAAGGCTAGAAGATATACCAGTCCTGTGTAGGCCAGGGCTTGCCTTCTTATTCTTAAACAGCAGGAAAGTTAGAAACAGAAGATTATTGCTTTCACACACACTTGGCACCAATAAGTACATTAACCACACTGCTAAGTACTCCCTTGGAACACTGTGGATAACCTGTAAAGGAAAAAAGAAAAAAAAAAGCTTTTGTTTTGTTTTGCATAGACCCTGAGTGATTGAGGAGGAGTTCCAAATCAATTCCAACTTTCTGTTCTTAGAACTTTACTACAGATGTGCTTTCTAACCTTGATTTTGATACAGACCTTAAGTCACTAAACTGTGATGATATTATTGCACAGGCAGCCTCTATGAAAAGCCTTAGCAATAGCCTGTTCCTTTTCATTTCTTCAAATAGGGAAATAAGTCACTTGGCACTTAAAATTGTTGAATGTGTATTTGACCAAGGCCTGAAACATCTATTTTAGAATATAGGCAGGGAAGAAGTTAATGACCCAGTTGAATGGACAAAATGTTTTTTCCATTTATAACTGGCATGGCTGCTTATCCAGATAGTGGCTTTTGAAACACTTCCAACTGTCCATATGCATCTCATTGGTTTTCTTTACAGCTGTGTACATGGACTGCCATATGAGGTTATCAGTTTGCATCTTAGCAGCAAGAACCATAGTGCCCAAATCCTTGGGATCACTAATAAAAGCAGTCCCTTTGACAGTGAGTTCTATCATAACTGGCTGCTCATGCCAAGGACACATCTGTTTTCTAGGCGTGGGCAATATAAAAATGTTCCATCTTCGCATTTGCATGAATGATAACCGAGACAAAAATCCATTGATGTGCAGGGCAAACAGTTTGTATCCTTATTTGGAAAAAAAAGTGATTTGCATCTCTGTCCAAATATATTTGTGTGCACAAAAAGAAGGGGAAGACTGCTCAGGGAGAATCCAGAAGAGAAAAACCTCCATGGAAAAAGGCCAGGTAGTACAGAAAATGAAAACCCCATGTATTGACCCAAAAAGTATCTACTTAGATTCATTTCCTAGTCTTATTGAAACTAGAGGACTGCAGGGCTCTTCAGAGTGCTAAGTTCAACGTGCAAATACACAGAGCAAGTGTAGTAAAACCTCTAGACTTTGCTGATATTGTATTTCATACTGTGATCATATCTATGCAGCTTTGTAGACTGTCTTTTTATGTTTTTCCACATTTCCAGGTAAATACACTGAACTACCACTGTGCCTCAATTAATATGTCTTTTACTCAGTTGCTTTTCTTTTTGACAATTATTGTACCTATCCAGAAATTGATGAACTTATGTGATTATAGAGGTGTAAATCCAGAGCTGGTATGAAGAACATGTCCAATTAAGATTTTTAAAACATTGGAACTGCAGAACACTTTCTTGGATATTATTCATAATCAATGCACTTGTACGTGCAAGAGATATATGAATTGTACATAGAGATAATTGGAATACACACACATACAAATACAGTAAGTGCTTCTCATTGCTTCCTAGTCATTTTTGGTTTTTCTCTTAATTTGAAAAACAAACATGTTGTTAAGCAAAAATGATTATTAGGCTGAAGATGGGATTAGAAATTCTAGTTTTATTTCTTTCAATATGTGATAAAAATTCTTTCACAACTTAATAAATAGCAAATTGTCCAATGGGATATTCCAAAATTAATATTGGTGATTTCAATGAACTGCGGAAGAGTATCCATAACTAAATAATTAATGAGCTTTTACTGATGGAGTTTTATCTTCTTTAATTAAGAAGATAAAGAATACAAGGGGAACAATAATGTATTTGTGTGGTACATTTCTTTAAATTTAATGATATAATTTTAGAATTGGTTCTAGAATTTAGAGTATCTGATACGTGTTCTTTCATGCCTCAACATTTTTGCTGACCCTATACAATTTGTTCTTCCTGAGCTTTTCCAAAATCAATATTAGAACATAATACAAATAAGATTTATAAATGTAGATACATTATTTGAGTGTATTAGCCACAAATAATAATAATATAACTAAATGATGCTGGGGATTGATTTGTAAGAATTTATTTTTTTTATATTGATACGTTCTTACAAAAATTTAATACCAACTTTAACATGACTTCAAGATAATTTATATCGAATTACAAATTCTAGCATCCAGGACTGGTTTGTTTTAGTGATGTGTCCTAAATTAAGATACAAAACAAGCTACCTAAAAGTCAATGAATTCTTTTCTTGAGTGTCACACATATGCTCCGCAGCAAAGAATAAAATGAACTTCCTTCTGGAATAGATGCTAGTCTAAATTGGTTCCTTTTTGCTTATTTATTATGTTTTTATGTCTGTCCATTTTTGGTTTCAAATTCTGAAGTTACAGGATCCTTCGGCTCTTTGTTGTAATATCACAGAATCAGTTTCCCTGGGATGAGTCCAGAAGAGAAATTTATAGCAAGGGTACTTCCACTATTATTCTATATGTAGTTTTTATAAAACATGGAGACCAATATATCCAGTCTTTCTAATACTTGGTTTTGTTTTGTTTGGGTTTTTTGCTGTATAAAGAACTTTTAAGGTGGGGATTGCTTCTCGTTTGGGACTTAACGGTAACTTAATAATAGATTATTTTGAAGAAATTAAACAAGAGGAGCTAATATATAGATCAGAACCACATTCTGTTTGATGGAGCAATGGGGCAATTAGAGTTAAATGAAGCAATAACCAGCAGATCTGTGTTAATCTATATTGCACGCAGTGACCAAACTCTAAGTCCTTACTTAGAAAAAGCAAAGAGCATAGTTTGACTTTTGTAATTTGAAGAGACAGAGAGTATGTATATTTGAAACTGGAAATGTATTTTCAAATAAAACAAAAATCAGGGTTCAAGCCACTCACCCCAATAGTTCAGAACTTTGCTTATCTTGCACAGAATGAGATCAAACTGATGAGTCTCATCTGAGAGCTCTAAACTAAGCTAAATTTAAGGTCTGTCATCCTGAGGTATCCCTCAGACAATGTTGCATTACAGTTGTCAAAAGAACCATACTTTGGGGATTTGTAATCCAAACACTTGAGAGTACCAGATGTGAGCACAGCTAGTATGGAAGAAAACAATCCAGCTGATGTCATAATTAAATGAAAACTAGTTAACAGCTAACAGTCATAGTCAGGGAAAGGTGTAAACATGGGCAACGGGCTGAATTTATTATTTATATAGGAATCTGTAGTGAATCACACACATGGTATTTGGGAACAGCCTAACATTGACTGCACATATTTCCAGCAAAAGTTGTATTTTCCACATATAGTATTAAAGAGGAAAGTGTTTCATCAAAAGTAGCTGATGAAAAGTAAATTATGAAGCTACTTTGAAATATCAAACACAGACAAAAATGTAGTATGTGTAGGCTTAACTACTTTTGAAGTCTAGCTCAACAAAACCAAAAATACAGTTTTTTCTGCGGTTCAAATATTTCTATTTTGAAAGAAACTAAATTTTATACTCCAAGAGATTTTTTAAAATGCAGTTATGCTTTTTTGTCTGATCCGGGATGGTGTGGAAGAGATTTCCCAACTAGTTTGGAGAGAACCTATGAATTTATTTCCAAGTGTTTAATGTAAACTTTTATTTTCAGTATTGCATAATTAAACTTTTTACTTTGGCCACATACATTGAATTAAAAAATACAGCCCTTAGAAATATCAAAGCCAATACAGTTATAGAACAAGTTATATGTAAGTGATTTAAATTTAAAAATCAATTGTTTGATGAGATTTGTGGTGTCAGTGAAATAAAAAGAGTTTTCAAATGGGTTAATAACATTGTTTGTAATATTGTATTGATCCAGATTCATGATTTTAATCTATACACCAAATAAGGGGGGGGGGGAGGCCCTGCATGTGGTTTTTTAAAAATCCCATAAACAAATCAAATGTGATTACAACAATTTGCTTTCTATATATGACAATGTTTATAGTTTATAGCAATTTATGGTTCTCATAAACTCTAGCTAAATCATACCAGCTTTGTTTTCTTTAATAAAAATATATGCATTTGGTTCTAGCTCAACTGGGCAAACTAACTAGCCTTGTTTGCTTCAAGAATACTTTGGGGGAAAAAATCTGGAATTGTCAAAAAGGTAGGAGAGACGTATGCATATCTATAAACAGCTCATTCACCTTGATGAATTTGTTTCTGGAAATCTTGTAAAGTAGATAAAAATGTTCAAAATACTCTAAGAAGTCCTCATATAGAAGAGGAGAAGTAGCTTAAATCCTACAAGTGTACCTTCTGGCGATTTTACTCAAGAGAGTGACCAGAACTCTGTATTTGCATATTAGGTTTCAAAAAATCAAAAGCTGGCAAAGCCCACGCATCCAGCACTACTACTATTTCCAGAAATGCCTCTTGGACATACCTAGGTTGACTCCATTAAGTCAATGAGTATTTCCAGAGATGTGCTTCCTTCCATTTGCATAGGGAGAAAAAAACACTCAAATAGTGTAGGAGATAATGAAGAGGGTAATAAATGAGTGATACACAATAAATTATAACTGTGGTAGTATGGTCTGTGAATGGACAAGGCCCCCCTGGGCTTTTAAAATGGTGCCATCAACTTTAAATGTTGAGGGAGCCCTCAAGATGTTTCTCCAGTTAGATTAGCTAAAGTCCCCTGGAAACATGGCCATCAAATAATTTCCATTAAATTATGGCCCATTTAAGCACTGCTTTTTATCTTTTACTTTTCTCCTCTATTTCTATTTTCATTTTACTGTTTGCTTACCTCATATTTGCTTTTTTCCTTACTTTCAGTTCAATTGTATTTCATTACTATTGCTTTCTGATCTTGCTATTTTGCTAGATTTTTAGTCTTTTTTTTAAACAATCCAAATCATGCTTTGATAGTTCACCAATGGTGGAATTCAATTTTTTTTACTACCGGCTCTGTGGGCACGGCTTAGTGGCAGGGGAAGGATACTACAAAATCTCTATTCCTACCCTACTCCCGGGGAAGGATACTGCAAAATCTCCATTCCTACCCCACTCTGGGACCAGCCAGAGGTGGTATTTGCCCGTTCTCCGAACTACTCAAAGTTTTCCACTACTGATTCTCCAGAACCTGCTGAATACCACCTCTGTTTCAAACTGCCTAAGAACTTATGACCTACTACAGGTTTTGAGGCACTCTCACTTGAGGTTTATAGATCACATCCCTTGGAGCTGATCTACTGTACAGGCCAAAAGGTCCACTGGAGACCAGTTATCAAATGGTGGTGGGGGGGGTTCCTTGTCTATCTTAATTAGTCTGCATGTGTTTTAAGTCAATATTGTTAACGTTTTATTAAACTGACACCTTTATGTCTATGATTTATGTTTAGTAACTGGTAGCAAGGAACCCAATGTACTTTCTCTTGTAGCAAGGAACAAGGACACATGCTACACTATGAAATAGCCCTGTTACCCATCATTTATAATGACCAGACAGTTCTTTCATTAACTGTTTCACCATTTAACTGTACTATGGTTAATCGGTTTTCTAGGAACTACTATGTTTCCCCGAAATAAGGCACTTGGCCTTATTTTTTGGGAGGTTTCATTACTTTTGCGGTGTAGGAGGCAGTGAGTGTGGTCACCTCATGGCTGCTGCTGTGTCACAATATTTTGGGAGAGGGCTTATTTTGGGGGAGGGCTTATTTTAGCACATGATCTCAAAAGTGCGATTGGGCTGATTATCCAGGAAGGTCTTATTTTTGGGAAAACAGGGTAAGCTAACATTTTACAATGGAAAGCTTAGAGTTCCATTTTAAAAGAACAGTGGTTAGTTTAGAGTAGCTGATTAAAACTGGATAAATGGACTGTTTGCATTGTAAAAATTCTAACACGTCTTCTGGGCTGTAAATTTCAGACTTAGTTTCTTAAATCCCCACAGTCCTACTCATTGAAAAAAAAAAGAATGGTAATGATAATCATCTGGTTATTTGAGAATGCAGATACCTGGATCTTATGACAGCAAGAAAGTTGCTATACTATACCTTTTATAATACTTTTATAATAATCGATAATAATTGACATCTTTTAATCATTAATACCAGTAATGGAGACTGGTTCATACCTTTATAACCAAAAGTTACCGCTGCAGTTATATATGCTTTATTAAATACATGCATTATCTATTAGTATCATTGTAAAAACATCATGTAACACCTGTGGGGGAAGGTGTCCACTACAAGACTTTTTCACATGATGTGCATAAAAACCTCAGGAAAGACCAACTTCTGCAGAACAAGTCTGCTTTGTATTAAATAGCTTGGATTCTGAAGCCATCATCCCAAGATTCACACTGCATGCTATACCTACCATTATCAAGAATTGGGTGGAGAATTTTGCCCTTCTCTAATCTTGACCTGCCAGTTAAGGGGTATGATGAAAAATTGGAACTCATATTGTTGAAAACAAATACATATTCCTGTATATATTTGGGGCATTAAAATCTACATGCAAAGTTTATTGAATATGCTAAATTCTGATTGCTAAGACTGAGAAACAGTGATCTATAGCAAGGGACCTCCCATCAGCACCAATGAAAACATGACCACTGCTCCCTCCCAACCTACACCAAAGGACTAGAGCAGTGATGGCTAACCTTTTCCGGACCAAGTGCCCAAAGCGTGTGCGCCCAAATCCTCAAAATGCAATGCGCAAACAGCCCCTGCATATGTGAGCCCTGTGGATACAAGCGCCCCCTGCATATGCCCATTTGGCACATGCATGCGCAGCCCTCCATATGCCCAACCCCCATGCATGCACAAATGCACATGCGTAGCAGAGACCCAAAGATCAGCCGGCTGGTGGGAGGCACGTGGCAAAGCTGAGCTGGGGTGATTGTGTGCCACCTCTGTTACATGTGACATAGGTTCACCATCGCAGGACTAGAGGGTGGCAAACTCAATCATCCACAATCCCTTGCTCTTCTTTGCAGCCAGTGTTGTGCAAAGAAAAGAAAGTTAAAGAGGACACACACACAGGAATGATTCCCCAAAACAGTAAAGTTTGCAATTGATTGTGTGAATAGATGGAGCCCATCTGAATCTTTGAGGGTGCTTCATTCCATAAGGCAGTAATGTGACAGAGAAGGCCTGCTGACTGGTCCCATAGAGGAACTTTAATCCGTTTATACTATTGCTGCTGCTGTTCATTCACTCTGATTCAAGACAAATAGCCCTTCTGGATGATGGCTGCCAGCTGTGTTTGCTCCAGATCGGAGTTGCAGTCTTAGAGATCTAATATAAGCCATGAGAACGTCGTATGTGTAATGATGTTGCAACACAAATTATGCAATTTATGAAGTCAGTTACTGTTCCAGGGACTCCCTTGATTAGTAAATTGCCTGTTGCAAGAGGATGGCATTGGAAAAAAAAATTTTGGCTGCCATGCCTCTTTTTATGGGTTCTGCATTTGGGAGAGCAAACAAACAGCTGGAACATAAAACAACAAACGAAAACAAGGTTGCTTTAAGCCCGCCCTAAGATTGAAAGACAAAACACCCAATCCCAGCAAAGCGGAAAGTTAAAAAAAGCAGAGTGGAAAAGCCTGGGAGAAAAAGAAGATATCCGTATTGCAAGCCTTTGGATTGGACGAGGTGACGCTCTGCGTCTGACGTCATGGACAGCGACGGTGCTAGTGAGTTGATTTAGCCCTTCAGCCGCGCTGCTTGGTTCCATGGACATCCGGGTCTCTGTGAGTGCGTGCGGAGAAGGCGGAGTCTACGAGGCCTGGCTCGGCAGGTGTGTGTGTCGGTGTGTGAGTGTGGAGGGGGGAGGGCGTCGATGGCGGCGGCGGCGACGTCGGTGCTCCTGTCCGCCTTGGCTACTCGCCTTTCCCAGTCGGCCACCGCCCGCACCTACGGGATCTTTTGCAAAGGGCTGACGCGGACCCTCCTCATCTTCTTCGACTTGGCGTGGAAGCTACGCATCAATTTCCCTTACCTGTACCTGGTGGCTTCGATGATGTTCAACGTCAGGCTACAGGTGAGTTTTTCTTTGGGGAGGGGGGGGAGAAACCATCACCAGAATCAGAAGGGCTCCCCACATGGGTCCAGCCTCTGCCAGCTTTGCTTCTTTAAATTTTATTTTATTATTTATTTAAATTTATCATTATAGTTTAGAATAGAATAGAATTATTTATTGGCCAAGTGTGATCGGACACACAAGGAATTTGTCTGGTTATATAATATATATGTGTGTGCGTGTATATATATACTTACACAAACACACACACACACACACACACACACACACATTATAAAATGATAAATGGGTTTATCAGCAAGCTCACATTCCTGGCCTCGTATCCCAACAGAGGTAATCATAGAGACATGAAATAACGGCTTTTAACCGAAATAACCCTGCTTTTCTGGGTTTGTGCTGCCTAATTAATTGGTTTACTAAGTGACCCTACCTTGTGGGTTCATTTGGCGTGATGATTTATTAAGGAATTGAAAGGAGTTTGCATACCATGTGAAGCCACCCGAAAACAAACCAAGGTTAAATCTCATCAAAGACAGGTGTGATGTGAATGGTAGCTGCTGAGGATTAAAATGGCCTGGCCTAAATGAGAACGTGGCAAATCATGTTGATTTGTAATGCTTACCTGTACCTACCTCAAAGTTTTTCTGAATTAACTCTGTATTGCAGATTTTCAGGATGTATCAAACCAACAGTAAGTCCCTTGGAGAATTTCCTGCAACATCCTGAAGTGGAATTAGATTTTTAAAAATATATTATTAACGTGTATTCTGTCCAATTCTAGAAATTCAGTGACTAACAACCAAATAAAAGCACTTGACAATAATACTAGGATGCATAAACAGAGGTATAGAATCATGATCACGTGAAGTGTTAATATCACTTTAATAATGCCTTGCTACGGCCACACTTTGAATACTACATCCAGTTTTGGTTGCTACAGTGTAAAAAAAAATGTTGAGCCTCTAGAAAGTGCAGAGAAGAGCAACAAAGATGATTAGGGTACTGGAGGCTAAAACATATAAAGACCGGTTGCTGGAATTGGGTATGTCTAGTTTAATGAAAAGGACGAGGGGTGACTTGATAGCAGTGCTCCAATATTTGAGGGGCTGCCACAAAGACAAGAGGTCAATCAGTTTTCCAAAGCACACGAAAGCAGGACAAGAAGCAATGGATGGAAACTAATCAAGCAGAGAAGCAACCTAGAATTAAAGAGAAATTTCATGACAGAACAATCAGGGAACAACTTGCCTCCAGAAGTTGTATTCTTCCTGTAATTATCACACAGAGAAATAACAGTCATAATATAAAAGCAGGATGTGACAAAGGAATATATTACAGCCCTTTCTTAATTTTCAAATGTGGAGGACTGGGATTTAAATCTATTCTCAGCCGCAAATACTCTTTGGATAGCTGTGAGCTAGGCATTCTTTCTCAGCCAGCCTACCTCATAAGGTGATTGTGGTGAAGGGAAAACAACTGAATTGGGGATGGACGGACACACACATTATATTGATTACATATGGAAACATGAATTTTATTTTTTTTAAAAACTGGCTGAGGTAATAAATATAAAGATGTATGCATTCATGTACACACATCTAAGTGCTCAGAATTAGGTTTATAAATTTCTTGCTTTAGTCCAAAGACTTAAGAGCAAATCTCAAGATAAAATTGAGGTTCAGATTATGCTTTTTTAGAAAATAAGAGCCCTTCTGTGAGGCTTTTGGAGTTGTGTTCACCAGTACTCTAAGCCACAAAACAGCCAACCTTTGGCTGGCCAATTAGTTTTATGAGTAATTGTGTTGTGTAGTTTTAGAAAATTGGATTGAGTAAATGGATAAGAATAATGCAGTTTTGTTTCCTATTGCCAATTTTAAAGTGAGAAAAGCAAATGTCACTCATCTCTGTTCTTGGATTTGAGCTGTGGCGTATCCAAAATTAATAACATAGATGAGTTAATAGTGAAGTCTCCTCTCTCTTTCCCAATAAATATATTTTCTGAACTCTTAATTATCATTTGTGCAAAACATATTTTGATTGAACTTTCCAGGTTACACTGATTTGTTCCCAGTTGGGTGATCCTTAGATGATCTTTTAGAATAGGATTTAAATGCTGTGAATACTAAATATCTGAGATTGTAATCCTATGAAAGGATTGATTAGCCAGCAAATCAGCAGACAATATTACACTAGCTTAATAGGCAATCTGTGGCCTTCAGATGTTATATAATTACACACATGCTTTGGCCACGCTCCTAGAACAGGGCTGTCAAACCCGCGGCCCGCAGGCCAGATATGTCATGCACTGGTCACGCCCACCCCACTTTTTAGCAAAGGGGAAAAGTTGTGAAACGTCACATGATGACAGTGTGATGACACAGGTTTGACACCCCTGTACTAGAAGTACTTGTAATTCATAAACATCTGGATTCCTGTAGATCGCCCTACAGTAGATGGCCAAATACTGTCAGATGGTGAAAGGCAGTTCTATATATCTTACTGGTCTTCCCAACGTTGCTGTACTCGCATACATTTTCTGTATGTTTGTTAACAATTGAGGGCAACGGGTGATATTTTATTTGGGGATATGAAACTTGTTTCTCTATGCAGTTAGAACTCAGTTTCCTAAAATTTATTTCTCTTGTGCTCATATATTTCTCCATAATGTGTTCTTCCTGTGATGAAAATTGTAATCATCTTGATCTGAAAACAAGCCCCTTAAATCTATGCTTTAATATTTCATTTAATGTGTTTAAGAAAATGTGTTCAAGAATAATTCTGAAGTGTGACACCACAGATCCCTGTGGAATCTAAACAAGCAATTGTTGGAAGATACTATCTTGGTATTTAGTTTATTGGGTAGTGGCAAATGCAGGATTCACCGAAGTGCAAAATATTTTAAATTGCAACATGCTAATTGTAGCATCAAAGCTAAAGAGTACTAGAAGAGAAAAAAATAAGTTTTTTAAGTACAATTACCTTGTTTTATAAAAAGTTGGTTAGCGCACACTTACTAATGCCGTAGAATATTCTCTGTAAAATAAAGCTCACACTTCAGTTTATTAGTACTGCCATTACTTACAGGTGGTCCACACTTAATGTACCATTGTTTAGTGACCAAAGTTATGACAATGCTGATCAAGGAGTATTTGCAGTAGGCTCTCATAGTTGAAACTGTCACAGTGTTTTCACTGTGATGTTTTTGTGATTCAAACATTTAGCAATAAGGCTTGCTATTAACATCACAACAGCGCCACAAGAGCCAAGGTGGCGCAGTGGTTAAAATGCAGCACTGCAGGCTACTGCTAGATCAGCAGGTCAGCGGTTCAAATCTCACCGGCTCAGGGTTGACTCAGCCTTCCATCCTTCCGAGGTGGGTAAAATGAGGACCCAGATTGTTGGGGGCAATATGCTGACTCTCTGTAAACCGCTTAGAGAGGCCTGAAGGCCTATGAAGCGGTATATAAGTCTACTGCTATTGCTATCCTGCAGCCTTGATTGCAATTAGCAACCTTGACTGCCAGCTTCTGACAAGCCACCTTTCAGTAGGAAAGCCAGCAGGAGATTGCAAATGGTTATGTCACCATGGGATAGTGCAGCTGCCTAGGATTTGCCAAGCAACAACTGGAACTGTTGGAATTGTTATAAGTTGGCACGGTCATGTGATGTGCCTTGTAAACAATATGGCTTAGTAATGGAGTTACCCAGTGAAGTGAGGACTATTTGTATATGTTGCTCTATTTCTTTAGATTCTGATTTGTTTTAATCACATTGAATAAGCAGCTTGGTTTACACACCAGAGTAAGCTAAAATCAAACAGATTTCAGAACAGGTTAGATCAATTGAAGTACCTTGTTTTACTGAACCGTAAAATTTAAAAGGGGACTATGGTGGTGTTCTTGTGTAGTTGATGGGGTTTTATTTGCTTAAAGCAGTTCTATGAGATCATGATTTGGGTTTACTTTAAATCTGCATGCTGTATTATCTATACATTAGCAAATTGATTATAACCAAAATGTGCATTTTACTTTTTCCTCTAAAATGGGAATGCCCTTAATCATGAATAGTATCAAAATAATATACAGATAGGAAAACATCAACAAACAAAAAAGTCAATTAAAAATATTTAAACTATACTGTACTGAAACAGGATAGGATTATAAAAATCATGATTGGATTTGTTGAATCAAATGTAGATTAAATAATGCTTATGGCCTTGGATTCTTTCATCAAATGTCAATTTAATCTATCCACGGTTCAAAGTAATAACAAACCTATTTGATTCCTCAGATAGGCAACATGAGATCCCAGGGACAATTTTTGCTTATTTTCATGATTGTAAATTATACTTTATTGTCATATCCCACATCAAAATTTCTGTAATCTAAACAGTCCCTTATAATGGTTAACTGGTCATTTCAGTTCCGAATTGGTTAACTTCATTATTTTAAAGGTAACAAAAGTTTTCTTACCTGTGTTTTTACTTTCTTTGCAGGTTCATATTGAGATTCATTAAATCATGCCTTATGTTGCAACCAGAAAACATTCCACCATTTCCTTTGGATTATTACAATGTGGAGCTTTGAGGACAGGGGAATGATGCCTTTCTCTTTTACCTGTATGGCCCCGGAAGAAGATTTGGGACACCATCACCTGCAGCAAAGGACTAACCTAAATCAGCATAAGGAGATCCTTCACTTTCTAAGGGTCCTTTCCTTAGCAAAGAGCTCTCATATGGATAATCATCACTTGCAAAAGAAATCTTTCTCTCTCAAAATTGGGTGCTGCCCTCTGTTTCAAGCTATCCCACTGCCTGATATTGGTGAAAATGTCTTACCACATTGGAGCAACATAACAAGAAGAGTCCTCTCATCCAAGGAATCACTTGGTTTACTACAGAAAGATCTCCTGGAGAAGATCTTTAGTCCATTCACTGGTACTATAATAACTGATTGGTTAGAGAGAGCTCATGACTTCATTAGTGAACCAAACAGGTGGAGAACACTTTATACACTTTGCACATTTTTGACTGTCAGAGCCCCAGCATAACCAGAAGCAACAACGGTTAGAACTGGAATTAAGGGTTGATGATGGAATGCACCTTTTGTTTACTTGAGATGTTGATTTGCAAGGAATTTCAATCTTCAGATGTGAAATCCAGCCTGGCTGCTGCATTGGATGAGCATCTAGTGTGGCTTTCGGTGACCAGCATCTGTCTGTCTCTCTGATTTACTTTGACCTCATATCTTTGCCCAGTAACTTTGAATATACAGAAATATTTTCCAGTGTAAAATATCCAAGCAAGCATCGTCAGATATCTCAGTG
This sequence comes from Thamnophis sirtalis, assembly GCF_051295495.1. NCBI lineage: Eukaryota > Metazoa > Chordata > Lepidosauria > Squamata > Natricidae > Thamnophis > Thamnophis sirtalis. The sequence goes on along the minus strand of NW_028261385.1, from coordinate 84,256,881 downwards.
GCTGCTAGCTATATGAGCATTATCACCTCACATCTCTGTCATGTCATAGTAAATATAAAAAGTAGCATTTGGAAATAGTAGTGATTACTGAATCTGAATCTGCTTATTGAATCTTCCTCACTTGTTATTTTTAATATTTTTCAGAAGCCAGTACTGGTGTGGGTTTATAATAATCTGGACAACCCAAATTTAACAGCACTAGGGAGCTAAACTGGCCCATGGGCCACCAAATTGATTCAATACAACATTCAGGAATCCATTTTGCTATCACTTCTGTGTTAATACCAGCATATTATTGATAGGGTTGAATTTGAACAGTATACAATCCTGTAAATTGTTGCCATATGATACAGGAGCAAAAAAAAATTCAGCTTTTACTATGTATTGCTCTGGTGTCAAACTCACAGCATCACATTGCCATCACATGACTTTTGAAACACTATTTCCCCTTCACGGAACTGGGATGGGCGTGGCTTGTGAGTGACGCATACAGCCCGCAGGTTGCCAGTTTGACAACCCTGGTGTATTGTATTCCTACCTTGCATATGGAGTGAGGGAAGCTTTTCCATTTAACATTTTCTGAAGCATTTCTGAGCCCACCAGAAACATATATTAGGAAAGCTGAAAGTTTTAAAGAAATTAAAGAACTGGAAATTTCACTGAATTATAGTTTGTACTTGGTCCAGTGATCCTCATTCTCTTGGGTGCAACGACATGCTGGTTTGGGAGATGAGAGTCCAATCATGGGTGATCCAGGTTGAGGAATGCTGGTTTAAACGTGACAGCATTTTCAGCTGGCCTTTAGGCAATGCAAAACACCCTCAAGATAACGTTTGTGATGTTCTGAAGGCCTAATCAAGTGGCCACCTGTAAAATGATAGTTGGGTGTAGCTGTTTTTAATAATTATCTCTGTATTGCCATCTGTATCCAGGTGTATAAGGATAAGCTTAGATGCCTTGTTTTAGGTACTGTGATAAGGATTTAATAAAGAATTGTTACGCATGAGGCCAACATTTTTAGTCAAAAGCCAAAGACCAGGTTTCTATCATATGAAAGGATGACTAAAGGTCATTTTTCCAATATACCTTCTGATGATGAGGGATGTAGTTTCTCCTATAGAATATTATACTCTAAAATATATTTACGGTAGCATCAGAGCTTTAAAAAAAAGCCATGTACGTATTTCCACCTGCCAAAACTTCCAGAATCTGGAATTGCAACCTGCAGGACTTATGATTCATAAAACATTGTAAGTGTGCAGTAGTGTTTGCAGCTGTCCTGCTATCTTGTAGCAAGAGTAGCAGAACATTATGAACCTTTAAAGTTTCACCACTATATTATGCAGGTATTCTTGAGACTGTGTGCAACTGATGAAGTGGCTTATGTGCAAAAGTGGGTGCAATAAATTAGCTTATAATCCAGACAACACTACTGCAAAGCTAAGGGTAGCTCTTTTCCCTCAATAGGTTGCCGTGAATATCCATTTTAAATGGCAATGCGATGAAATGCATCAGGTTAGGATTCCAGAGAACAACGTTTGTCTTTCAAGCCAAGGGGACTTCAGTCTAATTCTTGAACAATTCTTAAACAACACAATTCTTGAATATTTTCAAGTTTCCTATTTCTGAAATATTTTCCACAAGCTTACTGGGGTTGTTTGTGTCCTGATACTTTCCACGTGTGACTGATGTATATGCATAACCTCCTAGTGTGTTTTTAAAAAGGATTTTGACCAGAAAGTTAATGCAACTCTCTTTTAATCAAGTTCCCCACTTGCCTTGTGTGGGACACCTGAAGAATTGAAACATTCCAGCAGAACAGAAGAACATTTGGATTTTGCAGTCCATACCAAGATCTACCACAACTTTGTGTAGCTTGGTAAAATTAAGATTTGCATTCAGCCTGGTACTCTGCCATTTGTTTCATATTTTCTATTGGCAAAATTAACATGCTAACAAGCCAGAATCCAGAGATCTTGATTGATAACAAATCATGCTTAAAGAAATGACTGCAAGGTTATGGCTATTCTGATTTAAATGTAACTTACCTATGTAAAAATCCTCCAAAGTCTGAAAAAGCTTCTATTTATACATTTCAAGGATGAAGTTGAAATTGTCTGAAGATCCATCATTCTGGACTTTGAATTGGACTGTATCTTCCTTTTAGTAAAGTCTGCACTTTATTCTGAAAGAGGGACTTTTTTTCAGATGTTTTTTGCACTAAAGAATTATTTCATCAACAAGCTGATATAGACATTTCAGAAATATTTTGTTAGGAACGGAGTAGGCAGGAGTGTGTACAAAAAAGGCCTTGTTCTTGCAAAAGTCCAAAGTGCCATAACACTTGGACTATAAATGACTTTTGCCGCATACCTGTGCAAATATTGTGTGTTTTGGTACCGAACTAAATATATTGGGCTATAAGGCCACTAAAAACAGCATGATACAAACAGCGTAAAAAATATTTTGTCTTGTTCTAGTCTTACATAGCAAGCAAAATATCACTGGCAGGGACTAAGATGGATTACTGTCCATATGTGGATGTTTATATTTTCTGACATGTTTCTTTTTAGAAGAGTTGATGTACCAAAGGTATTGGCATTTGAAGTTAAGGAATACAACCCATTACAATCTCCCCTTGTTTTAAATGTTAGTTCTAAAAGACATTGGCCAGTACTGAGCTGTCTTCTGAACAGCCACTGAGGGCCCATTGAGCTGCTGAACTATACTACAATGAAGTGGTTGAAGACATGCAAAAATATTCACATTTACCGATTCTCTTAGCAGTACTTTTTAAAAACTGTTAAAATACCACATTTAAACTAGGATCGATACAAATGCTGCTCTGCCTTACGAATGATTAAATTCCTTATTGTGACCAAAAGCCCAGCACCATTGCTTTATGAAATTGGGCATTATCCGCAAGGATGCGTCCTTTTACACAGCATTTTCACAAGAGAAGCAGTCTCTGTTGATTGTGGCTGATGCTTTCATGATAAGAAATGCATTTATATGGCCTTACATTGAATATGCATCTGTATTCAACTTCATATATAATGCCAAGATTTGCACACTTGGAATGCTTTGTTTTATCAATAGTCTGTTGTAAAGTTTTGTTCATTCTTACATGGATGTAGAATTCTGCAAAGTTTCCCCCACCCTAACATTATAAGAAGATAATACTGGGGGGAGGGGTGTATGTTTAGGATGGTGAAACTTCCAAGCCTAAAATAATGTACTATACAAAAGTATAAAATCTTTGTTAGCCTCTCCTCTTTGTTTAAAGAGAGCAAAGATTGCATTTCTAAATCATGGGTGTTCACATTTTGTGGCTTGCTTTGAATGAAGAATTGTCTTGGACTGCATATAAAATACACTATATAATTAAGGTATATAAATTAAAATGTCAAAAATTTACAGTCTTGTGGGGCCACATTACTAGCTTGTCCAGGGCCACAGGCGGCCTATGGGCCACCAGTTGGACAGGACTAAATACTTTTATGATGGGATTTAGCAAGTGTAATTTTACTTACTCCCGCTGAAAGAAGTAAATTCAGCCCACATCGTATTTGCATTCTTCGTATCTGGTGTATTTCCAGACACCTTATTAAAACTGCTTGAAGTTCTTTGTCAGATGTACCATGTTGAACTGAATCTATAGGTTTTATGCTGAATTAGCTGATACACTAAAAATTCGTCTAATTATTCAGACCTGGGGGAAGAGTTCCCATACATAGAAAATGTATATGAAATTACAATTCTTGAGTTCCTTGGTTTCAGTCTGTAGATTAAGGAAGTATTGCAAGAAGCAGGTGCTGGGATTTTTTTTTTATTATTTTTTTTTGCATGTTCTCCACCCAAGTTTCCCCAATCCATGTCAGTTTGGGTGAATTTATGCAATACATTCCAGTTTGATACCTTTCAATGTCTCATCACTGCAACTGGCTTCGGTTATCCTACAGAACCATGATTTTAATTGTGGGTTATTAATGAACGTACCATTGTCTAGACTGGCAAGATTTGTTAATAAATCAAGCTGACACCACAGATTGCCCACACTCAGAGAGTCATTGCTAATTTGTGGCTGGAGGCTGTACTTGGTTACAAGCTTTGGAATTGAGAAGAATTGAGACTGGTTTGAAATTTTCCTAACTAGTCATTACTTGTGGCTGAAAAACAAGCTGAGACCTTGAACCATGGTTTAAAATTAACAATTGTTAGGTTTACAGATAGCAGTGAACTCTGCACTCTTCGGTGCTCATGCTCTCAGACTGGCAGGCATTGGGATTCAGCCAACACATTTCCATCCATTGGCACAGAGCTTCAGGAGAACCCAGAAGTATCAGCCTGATTTAAACTACTGAATCCAGCCTCTTGCTTATAAGATAGCTGTTCAGATTCAAGATTTTGTGTAATCATTGATTGGGTTGGAACATCATGCTGAGGTAGGGTTTTTTAAATGCTGTTATGTAAGTCAGTGGTCCCCAATCTTTACAGCTTAGCGATCCAGAGTGGAGGGGGACCATCCTGCCACTTGTGCAAGTTGAGCTGTGTGTGCGGGTGCTGGCCCGCCACTTAACACAAGTCAAACTGTGCATGTGTGCTGACCAGCTTCCGCAGCCTGGTTCTGAACAGGCCATGGCCCCATGGTGGTTTGTGGCCTGGCACTTAGGGACAGGGGTGGGATCCTACTGGTTTAACGAGTAGAATCCCATCCCTGGTTAGGGACCCCTGATATAACTCAGTGGTTTGTTTCACATAGCGGTTTGTTTGTTACTTACTAGGCCTGCAAAGGATCATTGTCATCTGATGGCTTTGTGGCAGTCCAAGCCTTGGGATGAAATGCTATGGAAGTCACTTCTAAATTACTATGGTGGTGGTGTTTTTTTTTTTTTTTTTTTTTTTTTTTTTTTTGAGATGTCTAAACCCGGGCATGTTGTTTTCACTGCAACACTAAACTGCTAAATCTGGTGAGGATGTATTTTCTCAGTGGACATGCATTGAGCAAGAGAAGGAGACAATGCAGTCATCTACTAAGTTGGAATGTTTTTAATGGAATTTGCCCCTGCTCCGGTGCTTTGAAAAATAAAACATTCTTCTTCTAACTCCCTTTCAGGGACATTATGTAGTGTTGTCCATTACAAAATATAATTAAAAATGAAACAAAGTGTTTGGATACACATCGGGCTATTTTTAAAATATCTCCAGTAGCCTAGACAAATTTAGACACCATCATCAAACATTTTTAAAAGTCCTCGCACCACAAACCCTCCTGGTCTGCAAAAGCTATTTCAGTGTTTGAGGTTTGATCTGCAGTCCCTGTTGAAAGCTGATCACCATAGGGCTTTTATGTTGTAAAATAGTATTAGAGAATAAATGAATCAAAGGCTCCTCCAGGACTGGAACTCTTTAAATGTAAGCAAAAAACAAAAACCAACCCTGGAATTGTGTGTATTTCTTAAACAGATAATGATGAAATTGCTTGCTCACACCACCTGAGGGTGCTACAGGTCAAATCTAAAACGTCTAAGCATTGAGATTTTTGAAAGTCATTGGGGTTTTTAGTACATTTGTGCTGCGTTGTATTTTTTTTCCTCTGCTGCTCTTTTAGCAATTTAGCATAATGTATCAAAACTGAAATTCATGCATTTGTTGTGGTGGTTTAAATTTGAACATGCCACTGAATGTTTTGAATTAAAAAAGGAGAAATAAGGTTTTCTTGGTAAGCACTGGGAGAGAGGGGAAATGCTGTTAGTGTTGCCATTAGAAAAGACCCTCCCTCCCTCATATACAGGTAGTCCTCGACTTTCCATGTTTCGTTCAGTGACAGTTTGAAAGTACAATGATGCATGAACAAAATGACTTTATAAGCCCTGCTTGAAGTTATGGCTGCTAACGGGGCCCCCGCAGACACTTGAACAAAATTCTAGCATTTGGCAATCTGTATGTACTCAAGACCCCCGTAGGAACAATGAGCGCCCCCTCCCATTATCTATCCTCCCCCCATCCTCCGCTGCTGGGTCCCCACCCCCAAATAACACCCAGCTCTACCTTTTCCATAAATCTCTTTCTGGAAGCAGTTTAGCCAGCTAACAAAACCTGTTGGATTGATTAGATGGCTAAAACTGGTCTACTCTTAAGTGTGTTGGTTTCCATCATCTCTAGGACAATGGTTGAGAAAGCTTGTTCAAAGCAAAGCAAGCTGGATAGCTTAGGCTTTTCTGGAATGATGAGAAGAATAGAGAAAGCACATCTCAAGTTAGGGAAAAATTTCCATCACAACCCCATGTAGGCTTTGCTGGTAATTCAGAATTTCTCAATGTTCTTGTCCATGTTTCTCCATGTACAACAGGCTTTCAGTGATGCTTATTGAATGTATTTTCTCATCCCCCCCCTTGCTTCTATGCAAGGATTCTATGCAAGGATTAAACAGTATAAAATCCCAACTGCAATCAACTGTGACCTAAACATAAGCCAGGAAAGAGAACTTTTCTTGGGTTTAATATTGAAACAAAAAGGATAGGACGACAAATAAATTTACACAGAGGAATAAGAGTCATTTGCTGAGATAGGCAAGTATAGAAATCAAACAATTTAAAGAGAGCTCCCTCCAGTTCATACAATATATAATTTAATATAATATAATAATGTAACAGAAAACACGTAAGAGAAAGGAATTTATGCTGCTTGCTCTGGCCTGCTTTTGAGTGGTTGGATAGCTGGATGAGGCATACTGGGTGTTAACCTAGGGGCCTGATCCAGCACACGCTCTGATTCATCTGAATATGATGATACCTCATCCACAATCTTCGTCATAGATGAAAAGGAAACTGGATTTATATCTTCCGCCTGGCAATTTCTGGAAGGCACTACGGAGGCTTTTTGCTTTCGGCAGTAAAACTTCATTCTAGGGACAGAAAGTGTCATAACATTGGAGTTTAGTACAATGTGTACATTAAAAACCTTTCCTATAGACTTGAGGTGGCTTAGGATAGGGAAAGAATCCATTAATCTGGGTTTTTAAAAAAAAATATATATTCATATCTCTATTTCCCTTCAGACTCGTTTGGCACCCAACAGCCAATGTGCCACCATAAGAACTTAATCTTTCCTCAGATTCAATAAGCACTTGTAGCACTTTTAGCAGCAATAAGTACAACCAAACATTTCCTATAATTTGTGATGAATCTCTCTAATTTCTTCGTAGGCATTCTGATCCCATTTTCCACGGTGACCTCCTTGTATTCAGTAATATTTTAAAGATTTCTAGTACCAGTGATTTGTTTCAGATGTTGCTGCAACATTTTTAGTGGGTTAGGCCTCTTGTCTCGATGATCTTTACAAAAGCCTGAATTTGCTACTCTGCATCCATTCAGTTAAGGCTGTTTGGAGACACTGATTTAGCCATTTGGTCTTCAAGGACTGATAGCATGTTTTATTTTATTATTTTATTTTATAGTGAAATTTAATGAAAAAAATACAGCATGACCTGAAAAAAAAGAACAACAGAAGAAAAGTATAGATATGCTATGAATTATGTGTCACAAAAAGAAAACTAACAAAAAAGGGGGGAAGGATCTTTGTAATAACTGGAGTAATGTAAAATGAATTAAATCCTTATGTTTATAGTCATAGTTTATGATTAAATCTAAGTATAAATCTGGGACACGGTGGCTCAGTGGTTAAGATGCTGAGCTTATCAATCAGAAGGTTGGGAGTTCAGAGGTTCGAATCCCTAGTGCTTCATAATAGAGTGAGTTCCCGTTACTTGTCTCAGCTTCTGCCAACCTAGCAATTTGAAAGCAAGTAAAAAATGCAAGTAGAAAAATAGGGACCACTTTGGTGGAAAGGTAACAGTGAGTGTTCCGTGCGCCTTCGGCATTTACTCATGCTGGCCACATGACTATGGCCACATGACTCTTCAGACAGCGCTGGCTCTTCAGCTTTGAAACGGAGATGAGCACTGCCCCCTAGAGCCAGAAACGACTAACACACATGTGTGAGGGGAACCTTTACCTGTAAGCATAAATCGAATCATATAAACACAAATTGCTTCATCTTCCTATGTTTAGATCCCAGAGATGTTTCAAAAATAGGTAACAAACTCATGTTGGATCCATTCCTTAAGCTCAGGAGAGTTTCCTATTATGAAAAATAATTATTTTTCCTAAATCTGGTCTTTTAGGAATGCATAGTTCAGCATAACATTAAAATCCTTAACTAAAATAATTATCCAAAAATTGTATTAAAATATGTAATAATTTGTAACCAAATCACGGTCTATCAACATGTTCTGACCAAGGCTTCCCAGGAGCATGAAACAAACTCCTTGTCCCCAACAAAAAACCCTTTTACTAATTTACTGTGAATTCTGCTCATTCATGTCCAACAAAGTCTTTCAACAGAGGATTTACAGTCACAGACCTTATCTGGCTTGGAGAGCTGACAGGCCAATATCTGCAAAACTTGGCACGGAGTCTCGGAGAGTCACAAACCAATTAAGCAAACTAATCGTCTCCTGCAAACTCCACTCCCCTTTGCTCCTCTTTTATTTCCTCTGGGAGGGGCTATTCACCATCCACCTGTGGCCTTACTCCCAAGTTGACCCCTGTTCTTTAGCTGTTCCCTTTGTCTGACAACTCTGAGCCTGCACACACTGGGGAATAGGCTCCAACTGTTTGTCTGCCTCACTGATGTCTGACTCTGAAGGCATCTGACAAGTGGCATACAGCTCTGGGCCCTCATCAGAGCCTTCCCCAGACTCCAGGGCTGACCCACGTTCCTCCCCAACCTCCTCACTGTCCAAATCTGCGGCCAGCTCCCCTGGCCACTGGCGGGCCACAACACTAAATAAGATTTGATCATGCAAGAATTCTCACATTTCTTGCAATGGTTTGCCATGAGTACTTTCAACTGGCATTTTGATGAGAGACTTACCTGCCATTCCTGGAATGAAGCCATGCAGTTACAATGCAGCACCCGGTTAGCAGAAGCAGAAGCAGAAGATTCACAGTTGATATTATCAACAGAACTTTTTCCCGCTGTCTTTTGGGTTGAGATTCTTTGACTCCAAAATATTTCCCTGTCTTTTGTGCCTTATCTGAAACTAAAGTGTATTGGGGGGGGGGGGAGAGAGAAAATGGTTTTAAATCAAAGTTAAGTGGGGCCAATTGGAGTATTGAGGAACAGTGGTGGGATTATAATTTTTTTACTACTGGTTTTTGTGGGCGTGGCATGGCTTGGTGGGCATGGCAGGGAAAGGATACTGCAAAATCCCCATTCCCTTCCAATCAGCTGGGACTCAGGAGGCAGAGAATAGATGGGGTAGGGCCAGTCAGAGGTGGTATTTACCGGTTCTCTGGACTACTCAAAATTTCCGCTACCAGTTCTCCAGAACTGGTCAGAACCTGCTGAATACATCTGGTTTAGGACGTAATTCAATGGAGCAAAGAAAAGGGACATTTTTAACATTGCCCTGTTTTGATTACAGGTAGACAAAGCCTACTGACTGCCTCCTTCAGTGACCATTCAAAGTTACAACAGTGCCCCCCCCTTTTTTTTCAGCCAATGCCTGCATTTAAGACCATTGCAGCATCCCATCCCTTTAAGACCATTGCAATGTGATGACCATTACAGTCAAGTACACCTTGTTCCATGCCTCGCCTATTGTTATTTACTCCTTGCAGAAGGGTGGAGAAAAAAGCAGGTAAAGCACAGGGAAGATTGCCTACAGAAATATCTTTTTTATTCTTCACTCCCATCAAAAGGAACATAATCAGAGATGGTATTCAGCATAGGATACAAGGGTAAGGAGTGGTGTGACCAGAGGTGGTATTCAGCCAGTTTTGACAGGTTCTGAAGAACCAGTAGCAGAAATTTTGAGTAGTTCGGAGAACCAGTAAATACCACCTCTGACTGGCCCCACCCACATCTATTCTCTGCCTCCCAAGTCCGAGCTGATCAGGAGAGGGGAAGGAATGGAGATTTTACAGTATCCTTCCCCTGCCACACCCACTAAGCCACGCCCACAGAACCGGTAGTAAAAAAATTGAATCCCACCACTGAACGCAATGATGCTCTGTAATATCTCCACTCTGCGGGAGTTGCAGTTGGGATGAAGAAAAGAGCAAGAGTTTCTACAGGCAATCTCTCCTGTGCCTGGTTTGCTCTTCTCCCCTGCCTTTCCCACAGAGCAGAAGGATTGAAGAGGGAGGGATTACCAGAAAGCAAGCAGGTACACAATGGGGAATGCTCCAGACTCTTTGTGTTGTGTGTCTGTGGTTGCCAGTGCCAATGCATTCCCTTTGATGTATGCCCCCCATTGTGAACCTGCTTAATCCCTTGTAATCCATTGCTCTCCAATTAATGTAAATACATTGATTCCATTTTTATTAATTATCCTGGCACTGGGATGAACCTTCCAAAGTGCAGGAGGAGGCAAACAAAAGCTGTGAAACTGATTAGTTTGGTCAATTTGGGCAGGGGAATGGGGGGAAAGAAACAATCACATGATTTCTCACTTAGTGACCATTTCGCTTACTTGCCAGTCTCATTTTTGGTAGTTAAATTAGGTCTACGGTACTTTTATCCATCTCTGTCTGAATAGGAATAAATGCTAATAAATGCATTCTTTGGATAAAAAAATCAGAAAAAAACCTGTATGGTAATACTTAGAATTAAATCTAGCATTATTTGAATTAATTGTACATATAGTCACTTCTATAAACAAAGGAATGAATTAATGGAGACTAGCAATTATATGTAATGAAGAGATATGGATATATAGATATAAATTTATAGAGATATAAATATAGATGGTGAAATATACATAGATGCAGATGATATATAGATGCAGGTGGAATAAAAGATATAATAATTATTGATATACACAGACATACAGATAGATAGATATATTTGGCCTTAGTGTATTTTGGCCCCTTATGCTATCTGGAGAAGGCTTTAAAACTTGGAAAAGTGAAAGAAAATAGCAGAAGAGGAAGGCCAGCAGCAAGAGGGGGGTTAAACTTTGTTACCATAGCAATTGAGCACTGAAAGAATTGAAAGATTGGGGTAGGGACCAGAGGTGGGTTGCTGCCAGTTTGGCCCGGATCAAGAGAACTGGTAGTAGTGGCAGCATGAGGCTCCACCCACCTGCCTGGATGCTTCTGCACATGCGCAGAAGCGTCGCGTGCTCAAACCAGTAGTAAAAAAATTAGCAACCCATCTCTGGTAGGGACAGATCATCAGGGACAAAAGAAAAAGAAGTACCTGCCATTTTCAGTGCCCTGTCAATTCCTTACAGAAATGGCAGCTGCTTTTGGAGCTTTCTGCCCCATCAACAGCTGGCCAATAGGAAGCTGAAGGCCTCCTTATCTCTTGCAAGCTTTTAGGAAGCCAAGCCCTGTGTGCAAAGCTGGCAGCTTCAGGAACACTTTCTCAAAATCTTTCCTTTGCTTTAACCTCAAACATCACCCAGAAAGCCACAGTTCTTCAATAAAGAAAAAAAAAGTTAGGAGGGGTGGACTTGTTGATATCCCCCCCAAAAAAAACTTAGGTGCAAAAATTAAACTCCCTGCCTCTGCTCTCCAGTGTCTATCACTTTTAAAAAATCTTAACTCTAGGCTGAAGAGTAGAGGAATGGAAGCAAGCAAGAAAAGCCTTTTGCAACTTTTCCCCTTGAACTGGAGCGGGGTTTATCTCCAAAAGTTTTGCTGACTAGAGACTTGGGCAACAAAATGGAGGACACTGGGTCTTTGCAGGCTTTACTTGTCCTTCTGGCTGCCTATAGAGCCCAGCTAGGACTTAAAGGGTTTCTCAATCTTTAAAGGCTTTCTCAACCTTGACCACTTTAAGAGGTGTGGACCTCAACTCCCAGAATTCCCCAGTCAGCATAGCTACACGGAGAATTCTGGGAGTAGAAGTCCACACCTCTTAAAGTTGCCAAGATGGGCTAGGGGAAGTCCTTTGGAGATGAATTATTTCCAGCTGATGAGACAAAAAGCTCAGAGAGGCTAGGGAACTGATTCTCTTTTTTTGCCCCAGAAAGGCAGGGGCGGAATTAGGAAAGCCAGGCTCGCCTAGTGTTTTCCTTCCCCATTGTTTCTTGCTGATACACACTAAATCTCTACAGACTTTTAGCTATACAATTTGGGATGAACACCCTTTGAATGGTGTGGGAGTAGGAATTGATTTCTAGAGGGGGTGAAAGACTCAAGGACTACCTGTATTCATTTTCTAGCTTACCTAAACATTTGCTGCAAGAATTAGGAATTATTTGGAGCAATTCAACTCAGGTTCTTTGAAAGCCGAAATGTTTCACTTCCATTATGATAGATGAGCATTAGAAACTACAGTATATAGCTGATATGGTAAACGTTTTAAGTTTAAATACTGCTAAACTGTTTCCTTACATGGCACAGGTTTGAAAAACATATTGTGAGGAATATCCAGCTGATCATCATGTAATGCTGCAATGAATTTTAGAAGAAGGTAGTTAAAAAAAACAATTTTGCCAACAGTTTTAATCATTAATTAATCTGTTAAATAATTAAATATGAAATCAAAAGTGATGTCCCTCTGAGATTAGAGATATTACTTAACCATTTTCCATGAGCTAAGTGTATGAAATTTTTAAACTGTAGTTCTTTATGTGTAGCAAGAAGATATTTAGTTTACGTCCTTTAGAATTTTACTAAATCTTCTATACATAATTATTGATCCAATGCTATTAAGGTTCCATGAGACATTTAGTCTCTTGTCAAAAACTCTGGAATGTAAACCAAAGGATGTATTTAAGGGAATGTTGGCAAAAAAAACACCACGCTACCAGGAGTAGCTGGTAACACTTTTTCTGTCAAGTTTTATTTATTTTTTAAATAAAAATAAGCTTTTGTAAATGGTAGGTGACTTCATAAGATGTTTGGAATGGCTAAATTGATATAGAATTTGGACTGGAGAGAGAAGGAGGGTAGCATGTATGTAGAAAATAGAATGGCTAGGTAGATGCAAGTAACATATGGGTTAGATTATGAGTATTATCAATTAACAATTATAATGTGTTTATTTTTGCTCTGTAGTTGAAATTAAACAGAGAAGAGTTGATGCAGCAGAGCTAAAATACCACCTTTCATGCCATCAAAGACTGGGGGGGGAGCATGAAGGGGACACAAATGGTCAGCAATATACCTGTATGCGTTTTTGTATGGGAATATGGGATGGGGAATGACATCTGAAAAAAAGCAGATCATTGGGGGACCGGTTCGTGCCAAGGTGTCTTCAAGGCCATTTGCCCTGAGTGTAGAAAATTACCAGTCCAAACACGTCAGCATTCCCAAAAACCCAGGCAACATTGTATTGGCTGGAGTCAGACTGGTTTTGGGAGGAGAGATGGAATTGAAACAGGGGTGGGTTCCTGCCAGTTCTAACCTCTTCTATAGAAGAAGTTCCACAAATCTACACTGCCATTTAGAACCAGTTCCAGCTCCTTCCCCCGCCCCTCGCACATCATCAAGATGAAGAGCGAGAGAAGGAATTCTGGGAGTTGAAGTCCACAAGTCTTAAAGCTGTCAAGTTTAAACACCCCTGGGGTTTTTTTCCCTAAAGGGTTAGGGGTGCAAGGGTCTTGTAACTTGACAGCTTTAAGACTTGCGTGCTTCAAATGCAGAGTTTCTGAGCCAACGTTTTGGTTGCTAAGCAAGAGCGTTGTTGTGAGTTTCAACACATTTTACAAGTTGGCCATGCCCACCCAGTCACATGGCTGGCAAGCCACTCTCACTCAGTCACATGGCCAGCAAGCCACTCCCACCCAGTCACATGGCCAGCAAGCCACTCCCACAAAGCAGGTCACATCTACAGAAGAGGTTCTAAAAGATTTTGAAACCCACTACTGGATTGAAAGAAATAGTTTGGTCTTTTTGCATGGAAAATTCAGATTCCACCTGACTTTACTGCAACCAGCATCTCTTAGTAAAAGTACCTTTCCCTTCAAACAAATGGAGTCAAGGGTTTTTCTTCCCTAAGGGATTAGACTGGGGCAAGTCTGACAGCCACCTCTATCAGTGACATCACTACTTCAGAAGGCTAGTGCGAACATTACTGAGTTGCATAGATCAATGGTCTAATTTGGAACCAGTTTCCCCCTTTCCCTAATGGAACCATCGATTGTGTCATTGTTTATATATTACACTACATAGGCCGCCTTTTCATACATTTCATACACAATGCAATATCTTTCTAGAGTTCTGGACATTAGAGTCTTTTGGTAGCTGTCTGAAAATGTCAAATTTATCTGGCTTACACCATATGTAAGCTTTTATAAGGCATGCCTAGGCAATCAATTTATGTTGAATGGAGAATGCATGTTGTTGTAGACTCAAATGCACAGTCCCTCTGATTGGTGCTATATTTAGGTATAATATAGTTGGACAATATGGAAGTTAAGCACTTTCCATTTTGCATCTGAGAAGTGGCTTCTCCAGGTAGAAATGAAGGAATGTGTGTGATACTTAGCCTCATATTAATAACATCTTTTGAGATGAACAATACCTTCCATAGGGATATCCATGGGTGGCTCTTGTACATTTATGCTGGAATAGTGAGGACCAAATATCGGTTCTAAAAATTTAAACACAAATAGACACACAGAGTAGTCTTCTAAATGGGAGTCATACATATACCTTTCTCTAACTGTCGCTTCTAAAGGAAGGCTGGCAGATGGCTTCATATCAATTATGACAAGCAATAAAGGAAAACATTTGTGGCTCAGGGTTGAAATGTGGAGGTCCTTGGTGCTCTCTCTGAACTTGGTCATTTTCTTGCAGATGTTTTGTTACCCACAGAAAGTAGCATCATCAGTGCACTGGTAATGTAACCCAGGGGTGTTAAATTCACATCGTCACATGAAGCATCAGGACCTGGAGCTTCTTGTTCCAGTTCTCAAGAAATGCAGCTATTAATGTGGTTGAACTTTGGTGTCCATAAGTTAAATGCTGACATTAAATGTTCCCTCCTAATTTCTCTAGCTAATATCTGAAGGAATAGAGATTGCCAGAACTCTGCATTAAAAAAAGCAAAGTTTAGTGGATATCTTCAAATACCACAGAAATAGGAAACACCCAGCTTGATTATAACATCTATAAAGGATATTAGAAGATATACAATTCTGAAAGTGTTACCAGAATATCAATTACTTTTTTGCATATGTCTTACCATCTTTGGGTTCTGATATAGTTTCTCCTTTGTTTGTGGTCTTCAGTTCTTCCACTGCAAGATAGCATCAGAGTGTTTATTAAAAACAACCTAAATGTATCTGTTGGACATATGAATTGAGCAACCTAATCTTATAGCATTTTTTAAAAAAAATCATTTTACTGCTTTGAGGGTTAGGGTTAGGGCCAGAGCCAGAGCCAGGGTTAGGGTTCACATGTATTTTCTTCTAAAAAAGCAAATACGTAGCCCACCTATTTTACAAGCCTCCACATTTTATTTGTCTGTCTGTCCCTTTCTTTCTCAATGTATCTATCAATCATCCGTCATCTCTCTCTCTCTATTTCTATCTTTATCTCTATATATCGATCTCCGTATATAGTATCTATATCTATCAGCTATACAGTATTTATTATCTCTCTATCTCTATCTACCTACCTACCAATCCATCATCTATCATCTATCATCTATCAAAGTGATAGATAGATACCACAGGTGACACGCAGCGCCCTCTCTGTGGGAATGCGAGCCATCGCCAGTTCAGTTCTGCTGTGCATGAGTGCGCGCCTCCCTCCAGCCAGCTGGTCGTCAGGTCTCTACCATACATACATGGGGGATGGGACTCATGTGGGGGCCTGCACGCACATATGTGATGGGTGAGGTGCGTGTGGGATGCCGCATGCATGCGTGGTGGGTGTGGGGTGTGCAGGGAGCATGTGCACATGTGGAGGGCAGGCATGCAGGGGGTGCACGTATTGCATTTTGGGGATTCAGGAGCATACACGTGCATTCATGCACCCACGTATATGCTTTGGGCACTCAGTCCGCAAAAGGTTAGCTCTCACTGATCTGATCTGTCTGTCTGTCTGTCTGTCTGTCTATCATCATCATCTATCATCTATCTATCTATCTATCTATCTATCTATCTATCTATCTATCTATCTATCTATCTATCTATCTATCATCTATGTATGTATCTATATGTCTATCTACCTACTTACCTACCTACCTACCTACCTACCTACCTACCTACCTACCTACCTACCTATCTATCTATCTATCTATCTATCTATCTATCTATCTATCTATCTATCTATCATCTATGTATCTATCTATCATCTAGCTATTTATCTATCATCTAGCTATTTATCTATCATCTATCTATCTATCTATCTATCTATCTATCTATCTATCTATCTATCTATCTATCTATCTATCATCTATGTATCTATCTATCATCTAGCTATTTATCTATCATCTATCTATGTATCTATCTATCTATCTATCATCTATGTATCTATCTATCATCTATCATTTATCTATCATCTATCTATCGCTTGTCATCCATCTATCCATCTATCCATCTATCCATCTATCCATCTATCCATCTATCCATCTATCCATCCATCTATCATCTATCTATCTATCTATCTATCTATCTATCTATCTATCTATCTATCTATCTATCTATCATCTATCATCTATCTATCTATCATCTATCTATCATCTAATCATACTTAAAGATCACCCATTTCTATGTATTCAGGGGTTGAATGGCTTTTCATTTTAGGGGAATCAATTTCAAACTGCATTATGGAGATCCTTGGATGCTGATCAGAGTCCTTGAAAGGATCCTGATAATGGCAGATATAAGCTTCTCATGAACAGTACAGACTTTTCATGAAAACCAAATCTTTTGTTACAGCAAACATTTACAGGGGAATTTGGGATGTTCCTTCCATTTATGTGTTGTACTAATAAGAGAGTTGGCCCACATTACCAAATCAGCTGAAGTGTACCCCAGACCCTACATGATGCATAGGATCACACTTGGCACATTTCCAGGAATTTTTCAGCATCTGAGTCAATATATAAAGGTTTAATTAAAATGGGAAGAACTGACCAAATTATAATGCATGAAAAAGTTTTTTAAAAAACCTTTGGATATTCAGATACCCTCTGCCAAAAGAAAGATTATGCAAGGGGAGAAAATCTTGCCTCCATTACTGTATTCTCTGAGAATGTAAAATAAACCTCATTAAATTGTTTGGGAAAATATCCATTCAATAACAATATGGCATAAAATCAATTTAAACTCATGCATAACATTTCACTGCTTCAATGCATATCTGCTGCTTACAATATTTCTGTAAGGTCTTTGCACTCTCCAGAAGCTTAATATTTATTCTTTCATCTTCTTTCAAATGCTCTTTTGAAATCTCTAAAAAAGAAAAAAAAATAACAATATTTATTTTTGTGCTCCTAGGTTTAGATCTACAGGATTGAAAATAATTGAATATTGTTAAATAAATGCTTTTAAAAAATGAAAAGTAAATTAAAAAGAGCCAGCTTGACATAGTGGTTAAGGCTGGGAGTCAACCCTGACTCAAAGATACACAGAGAGAGAGATTTTTAAAAAGCTCACTTTTATATCTTTAATGATATAGATAGAAATAGATAGATAGATAGATAGATAGATAGATAGATAGATAGATAGATAGATAGATAGATAGATAGATAGATAGTAGGATAAGCAGACAGAGATGATAGATGCTAGAGAGATGATAGAGAAATAGTGATATAGAGAGATAGAGACAGAGATGGAGGGGGCTAGAGAGAGGGGTAGCATTACCAACAAGTCTTTAGATTTGTGGAATATATCTTTTTCTTAAGTTTTCCTTTAGTGGCCACCTTCCACTATTATGGAAGATAAGCTCATCAGTTATTTGGGTTGGCTATGGCACAACTGCTAGAGAGGATAATTGTCTTCATGCCCTGTCTGACCTCTGGCTTTTTCATGTTGAAAAAGGTGCTGTCCAAGGTTGTTCCATTCCCCCAGCCCACAATCTAACTGGCCACAGTTTCTTTAAAATTGTTATAGGTTGAAAAGTGGACCCCCATCTACCCCCATGCCACGACCAAAGAATTGCTCTGCAAGAGAAGTGTTTTCAGCTTTCCTGAAACTAAGAGGTTCATTATTCACAAACTGACTCAGAATAAAAAGGGAAGAACATTTTCTCATTATATCACATATATAAATACTGAGATCTGTCATTAAAGGGTTGGCAATATCAATACTTAAGAGTGTTAACTTGCTCAAGCTTACTTTGTAACATATTACAAATACAATAAAAGGAAGGCCAAATAAACTTGAGATTCCAAGCCCAAGTCCAAAAATGAAGCAATTCCTGCTTTTTGATATCCAAATGGCTTCCTTTTCCTGTCAGCAAATTTGGGAGTTTGCAGGGATTTGAACCATAGGCAAAAAGATTAATTAATTAAACCACAAGTAAAATCATTTAATATACAATTATATGACAAAAGCAATCTCTGTTCTTAAAGAAAACAGAGAAGTTTTCAAAGGTATCATACCTTTACTTCTTCCTCCAGTACAGACAAGGAAAGGCAAAAATATCAAGAACAATAGATCCATATTGTTCACAATCTATACATCCATGTAACAAAATAATTGTCATGGACAAATCTGGTTTTTTACCAGAATCCCTCCTGTCATTTTTTGTGGTTACTCATTATGACATCATCACATCTTCCTGACTCATAATGAACTAGTTGAATAAGAAAAGACATGTAATCCTATCATTTTCCATTTGCTAAAATCATATATATTACACACAGACATGCTTCCTAAAATTAGTGATTAGAGTTAAGAGAATTGTGTAAATGTTTGTCTAGATCTACTGTGCAAACAATAAAGCCTGACAGGTCTATAAATAAAATTTGAGATTTTGATATCCTATTCATAGCTTTTGATACCCACATGTATAATCATTTTAGCCATTGCCTGACCAATGCAAGATGAAGGCTTTCTCTGCCTGTTTCCAATCTATACAGTCCTGAGTTTTCTTTTGCCAATTGGGCCTGCAATACTTACTGATGTTGTCGATCCATCTTGCTTTAGGTCTTTTTTGAGGATGCTTTTATCAAGTGGGATCCATTCTATGACTGCCTTGGTCCACTTGCCATCAGTAGTTCTTGATATGTGACCGGCCCATTTCCATTTCAATTCTTTTACTCTCTTGAAAATATTGTATACTTTTGTTTGTTCTCTAATCTTTCTATCTTGTCTTGTAATGCTGAGCATGTATGGCGCTTTCCGCCACTTCTAGCTTTTGTATCGACTGTGAGATTAGTGTCCATATTTCATACCCATGTACACTATATACCAGTAATGGCTAACCTTATTTGGCTCCCATGCCAGAAGCGGGGGGAGTACCGGGGGGGGGGTAATGTGTGGGCATGCCACACCCATAATGCTATGTGTGGAACCCTGCACGCATACACGTGCAACACCTTCATACATGTGCACAAAACCAGCACCCCCGCTTTTGGCACAGGTTTTTTTGCCCTCCCCAGGATCCAGAGGCTTTCTAGGAGCTGGCGGAGGGTGAAAACAGCCCTCCCATGGCCCTCTGGGGAACCCGGAAGTTCAGGAATGGTGACTTACGGTTTGTCCGTAGGGCTGTTTTTCGACCTCCGCAGCCTTCAGAAGGCTTTCCTGAAGGTTCCAGAGGGCGAAAAACGGCCCTACAGACAAACCAAAACTCACCATTCTCGAACTTCCGGTTTGCTCCTACGGCCGTTTTTTTGCGCTCCATGAAAACCAGCCTCAAAAGAAGGCTGAACTCAGCTGGCCAGTGTGCACATGCGCGCTGGAACTGACAGGGCAATGCCTTGCATGCCCTAACAAATGGCTCTGGGTGCCACAGGTGGCACACATGCCATAGATTCGCCATCACTGTAGATACAAAAGCTGAAAGAAGCCCTTTAAATCAATGAAATTGAATGCAACATGTGGTATCAGTAGCTTTCTCACAGTCTCAGTGAGCCCTCTGACATATACTAGGAACTGGAATTTTAGCTTTGTTTATGGAAGTACCTCCTCAAACTAATCTGATGTTTAAGAGTTATGGTGAGGGGGGATATGTTTAGAAAGATATTTTTAGCAAACATCTTCCAGCCTTTCTTAGAAGTTGCTCAAACTTGATAAGTTTAGGATGGAAGGACTTGGGCTCCCAGATTTCCCACCCATCCAGAATTCTGAGAGTTGAAGTCAAGCCATCTGAAAGTTGTCAAGGTTAAGAGACACAGCTTTAAACAAAGGGCCATAGGCACTTATCTTTTACTAATGGAGCTGTGTTCCCAGCCGAGCTACTTTCCTGAAACCAAACTGGAGCTCAAGACTCAATTGTTTGTTGAATTGCCTGAGAATAGTTTACAAACAGACAATGTGCAGAAAAACAGGAGAAACCTCGAGCATTTCTGGAAGAATCTGCAATCTCAGTTGCGCTGTTGACACACAATCATATTGATATAATCCACTACTTTGCTGGTCCAAACCTTGTTGTTAACAAATGTAGTTGTAAATATTGTTATTGGGCCGTATCTGATAGAGGATATAACACAGAGTAGGTTAAAATGTCATCTTCATTGTCTGTCAGTTGGTCCAAAGTCAACATCTCTCCTTGAAGTACAGTGTGATGTATTTTTCACAGAAAACCTTACTCTCTCTCTCTGTGTGTGTGTGTGTGTGTGTGTGTGTGCGCACGCGCGCATGGCACACCATTTTTTCAAATCACTTTTTTTCATATTCTTACCCTGGAAAAAAGAGTGGTTATGAGGGTGAAGGTTCGTTCTCCAAACTTCTAGGTTGCTTTCCAAACAGGCTAGATAACATCTTCAGTGGAGTTTAGCATCACTGTTCTTCTGTTTATAAGAACTTTGGGTGTGGGTATGTCATGTGAGGGTCTTGTGATAAGTCAATTGTGAGTCATCAGGGAGTCTTGTGATGAGTCTTGTGATAAGGAGATTACTTCAGGTCAGGGTCATTAGGAGGTGAAGTGCTGGTCGTGGGGAGGTTGTGTGGGTTGGTTGAGGGTCGGTGCTGTCTCCGGTTGGCTGTCTGGTTGATTTGGATTCTGAGGGGTTCATAGGCTGGTTCAGAGGTAATATTCAGCTGGTTCTCTCAGGTTTAGGCGAACTGGAAGTGGTGGCTGTGGGAGGCTCCACCTGCCCCCGCCCCCGTTGTAACGCTTGAGCACTGCACACACTCACATTTGTGCACCAGTAGGGAAGATAAATGAATCCCACCACTCAGCTGGTTTTAGGTCAATGCGTCTGCTGATGGAATTAGCCACAAAAGTCCCTCATATTTTACAGCAGTGAAGCTTGTCAACAAGCTAATTGATTGTTAGTAGCACTCAGTCCTAGCATTCAGCAGTTCACCATGCAGTCAGTCATCAGAGCTGAAGGAAAAGCACACCTTGGAGGCTAAAGATTTAGTTCTAAAACAATTTAGTGATCTTCTGTTGGAAGGCCAAGTAGCTTTGCTCACAGGGAATTTGTTGCAGTGATGGTACAACTCAAAAAGCTTTTAATAACAAAATTAACTAAAATAATATATTGAACTGTACATTGAACATTGTTAAATAGAAAGATATAAAAACATGCAAAGTTTTACATAAGTGACACATTAAAGAATATGCCATGGAATAATATAAAGGAAAACAACATTGCACAGCAGATGATACAATGGTTTTTCATATTGCTTTTGTTGGCAGCATTTGGACAGTGTGATAATAAAATCGACTATGGGGAAAAACCTGTCTCTTTTATAGAGAAAACATTGAAATCCAGGCAATAAGTACACACTAACTTTTTAAACTCAGAATCTTTTAAATATTGGAAAAGCCACACATTGAAATAGACTGTATTTGATCATTAACTCCGAATAAAAGCTCCCATTTAGGTTCTTTATCTATACTTTATGTAACTTCTGAAATACTCAGGGTTATAATTTGAAATTTCAGGAAATGGAACACTCCCCTGTTTTTCATTCTTGTTTTCTTATCACCCTTTTTCAGGATTCTTAATTTTTAACTAAAGAGGAGAGGCTTTGCCCACATAATTAAGAGGAAGTAACCCATCCCATTATTTTTATTTCATTAAACATAGCTACAAAACTTCCTTCATTTTGTCATCTGCGCTTAAAAACAAGCTGAAAATGTAGAAGTTTTCAAGCCATAAACTTGGTGTACTTTATCAAAACTGAAACCTTCTGAAATCAAGAGCATCAAGGAATGAGAGGGGCTACGATTAAAAAAAGTCAACATTTTACATCAAAATAATACTGTGAGAAAAAATAAAAATGGATTTTGTTGTCTTGCTAATTCAAAATAGAGAAAGTCATGAAAATCCAAGGAAACTCCAGCATTATTATGTTCCATTTCTTTTACCCATCAAGGCTATGGAAAGAGATAATGTAAATACCAAGATTTCTTTGCCCCAGAAAACGGGAAGGCAAGATATAAAAATTCCATTTCTGTAGGAAGAGAAAATTTTTTGAAAAATATTTTCTTTTTTTGTATGACATTTCACAGAGATCCATATGAAAGAAAATCTCTCTCTCTCTCCTTCCCATCTCCCACCTCCCATCCACATATATGCACACCCAAACACACAACCATACACAATCATACATACATAGACAAGGGAGAGAGCCCCATCTAGCAGCAAGGAGAATTCTTTTCTTTGTCTTTTATGTGACAAGAGCATAAAAGAAGAATACTAAAATTATAAACCTCCCTCAGGATACATTTAAAATTAAAGTCAAATTTACATGATAAACCCCTCTTGGGAGGTTTTGTAAGGGTTGCAAATCTAGAAAGTTTCACTCTTTGCAGTTGTAGGAAAAGAGCATTATATAGAAAATTCCTATTATTAGAAGTCTTTCGGCATGAGCATGTTCTCAATTACCAAATATAAGTTTATGATAACATCAAACCACATTTGGTAACCTAAAACACCAGACCTTTAATAGTAACTCTCCACTAATTGTTAAAAGTCTGGAGATTTCACATAGTCAGAGTCGTGGTATCAGGAAAGTCCCAGTTTGGTGATGAGGTCAGGTGTCATGTCCAAAGGCTTGATATTTCTGTGTAAATCTGTATATAATCAGCCAATGTTGCTTATTGGTGACATATCAATATTACAAAGAAAAAGAAAGGGCCTCTAGTTCAGGAAATTATGTTTCTTGAAATAGCCCCAAATGTTTTTTTTAATTTTATTTAGCACTGAAATAACTACAGAATGAATCCTTCAATTTAGAGAGGACTCTAAATCAGGAGTCTCAAACACAAGGCTGAATCTGGCATGCAGGTGCCCTGAGAACAGCGAAGGACCAGTACACGGTACCTCTGCCAGCAAAAATGGAGTTTGACCCACCACAAGCACCTCCAACACGAGTGACAGTGAGCTGGCCAGGGCACATAGCCACCCCCCTCTCCCCTTAAGGTCAAACACAACCCTGATGCGGCCCTCAATGAAACTGAGTTTGATACCCCTGCTCTAAATCAATGGTGGTCATCTCTCTCTCTCTTTCTTTCTCTTTCTCCCTATACCTCCCCCCCCACACACACACATCCCAAGCACTTCTTATGTTCTTCTAAAGCCAAAGCATTTCTTTTCTGACTTCAGGGCATTGTACGAAGAATATTGTCATTTCATTCAGTCCCTGCTTGAAGAAATAATGTAGGCTTGAGAGGAACAGAACGGAAAATCCGTTGAAAAGCCACCTCAGTTTAATAATTCCTTTCAAAAACAATAAGAGGAAACCAACATTAAATCTCATTCCAGAGAAGCCCTCCACCCCAAAATAAAATATTCAATCTTAATTGTAGCGTGAACTATAGAATCCATTGTTCTTTGAGGACATGATTGGGCCTTCTGGT
The DNA here is from genome assembly GCF_051295495.1 of Thamnophis sirtalis. Lineage (NCBI taxonomy): Eukaryota > Metazoa > Chordata > Lepidosauria > Squamata > Natricidae > Thamnophis > Thamnophis sirtalis. The sequence continues at coordinate 84,232,930 of NW_028261385.1, read as the reverse complement.
CAGTGGTCAGAAGCGGTAGCCACAGTCAGTCTGTCCGGGGTCTCTTTTCCAGCACACCGCAGTTAGTCCAGTAGTAGCACTTGCCAAATAGCCTCAGCAGGAGAATCTCTGCCATTCATAGAGAGCCTCCGTGTGACATTCTATACCTCAAGACTATTTGTCTTGCTATAGAGAAGGAAATGCAACAAGGGTGTATGTCCCATCCAGAACAGGATTAGGTTGTTTAATGGGAGTGGAAGGTTTTCAAAGTCAGTTTGAGTAAGAAAGATAACAAATGCAATTAGACTAAGTGCATCATGTAATTAATAGCAGGTATTTCTGAAAATTTGGAAAAGAAACCTTCTATCTTGAGTGATAGTAACTGCCTTGTTGATCAGTTTTCTTGGTTTGCAGAAATAAAATGTCTCATCTTTTTGTAATAGCTAATTTGCTTTCTGTTTACATGCATACATGCATACATACATACATGCATACATACATAAACATATACCTACATATATACACATATACATATACATATACCTACATATATACACATATACACATACATATATACACTTTGCATATACATACATACATACTAGCACACATATATACATATATTTATATACTTTGCATATACACATACATATATACACAGACATATACCTCATATACATCATATACACATACACAAACACAAACACATACACATATACCTATACATGAATCTGATCTAGTTCATGGCCACTCTTGGGGAGGCAGATCTGGTCCAAAGATTTAGTCATCATATTCAGGTGATCTTGATTGACATTACCCCTTGAATCATCCAAGCTGTGTTTGAAACTAGTTTAGAAATTAAGACACTGTTAGGATGTTTTTCAAGTATCCTACTCAGCATGGTTCATTCAGTATCTATTCTCTGAATTCTGATATCAAGAGAGGATGTTGGGGAAGGAAGGACATAGACGTTTTCAACCCCTTTCCCAAACAAGGAGTATTTTTAGATTAACATTAATCTAAAATATTTCCCTCTATTGCTTGAGATCAGCAGAATGAGCAAAGAACATCTCAGCCTCTTGACTCCCGCCTCCGAAATAACTTGGTAGAACATCAGGTTTCTTAGCAGGTACTTCAAAAGAACTCATCTGATTTGCTCTGCCTACTTATTTTATTTATATATTTACCAAAGCCATCAAGAGTTGTCACTCAAGGTACAAATGGCTAAATCATGTTACTTTGGGTTCATTATGTAAAAACTTGGCTCTGTGGAAAAGGCTAATGCTGGGTATGGTGGAAAGAAAGAGAAGAAAAGATTTGAAAGACTAGGTTAGGGACAGAATATCATGGAGAAGATGCAATACAGCACAGGTTCGAATCCCAGTAAGGGTATGGCTAGCTGATGAGTGCTAAATAGCTTGAAATAGATCTATACTAGTCTCCCTTTATTTATTTATCAGCACAAATAAAACACACACACACACACACATATATAAAATGACTTGATTCCCCCCACTCACTCACTCCCCCCCTCTCTCTTTTGCTCTTTTTCTGTAAAGTGATGTCAAAACTCTTTTTAAGACCATTGTTCTCTTGTGTTTTATAATGATCCTCCAATAATCTATAAGTTTGTCTTAAGGAACATTTTTAATATGTTTCATCACTTTCCAGAAGAGCAAAAATGTCTCTCTCTTTGGAACCTGGGGCACTGAGGCGCTTAATGAGCCTCAATATATTATCTGGTTTACTCAGTTGGGCCCTTGGAGATTTCCCCCGTCCCGACTTCCCAATATAAATCTGACTTTTTAAAAAAAGAAACATGAAACATAAAGAACTGTAAAATATATTTATTTGTGCCATTTCCTCATCCAAATGGTGCTTGGGTATGCATGCAGTGCATAGAGAATGAGAAACTGAACGCTTAGATATAAGTATTGGGTACTGGCACACATACACATTTACATACATATATACACACACACACATTCCTAGAGCATACTGACTTGAAAGTACACTCTTATGGTACAAGTAGTCCTTGATTTACAATCAGTCGCTTAAGAAACGTTTGACGTTACAACCGATTTGAAAAAAAAAGTTATTTGTGATCTGTCTTTGATGTTATGGCTGTCATATTAGCCAAATGGTCACACGGTTATACTCTGGACCTTGGCAAACAGCTCACATTTTTACTGGTTGCAACATCTTGTGGTCACCTGATTGCATTTTGTAACATTTCTCCCCCCCCTTTTTTTTTGGGCAAAACGCAGCAAAAATAGCTGCCGGATAAAATGGGTTTGCATTTATGACCATGTGGTTCATTAATGGCACCATCATTCACTTAGTGACCCTGGTGACATGTTTAGCAACTGTCATAAAAACAATCGTAACAATCGAGTCCAGTCACATAATGCCTCAACTTACGACTGCAACAACTGAAATTTCAATCCCAATTGTAATCATAAGACAAGGATTACCTGTATGTGTATAGTCAAAAAGTATTATACAGAAAATGTCGTGACACCTTTTTTTTTTTACTTCAAAAAATATTCCCCAGGAGATCAAGCTCTTAAGTCATTCAAACTGATAAATAATTTAAAATCTTCCATCTTAAGCAGCTTCTTCAGCGGAACAGTCAATGCCTGCATAGGTGAACTTTTCATACAAAGTTGTATTCACATAAGTCTGGAAATACAATTGAAAAGAATGAGCTTAATATATTTTACTTGTACATAGCAGCTGATGCAAATTCTTTTTATTATTTATCATTTTTAAAAGAAGGAAAAAAGAGACGGAATGGGCAAAATGGGAAAAGAAAAAAATGATGCAGAAATATAGTATCAGTAAGTGGACAATGGAGTTACCTAGTCTGTACAGTTAGTGGTCAGAAATTAATCATTAAAGAAATTATTAGAAAAGATTTGAATCGCTGAGCTAAGTCCCCACTGTTTAATAATGAAAATTCTCATAGATTTCTTACTTTAATCCCCACTAAAGCAAAAACTATGTTGCTGAACCTCTGCTATTTTCCTTCTCTTAGAAAAAAATATTCTTGTCCCAAAGATTTTTTCAGCTATATTATTCTTAGGTCAGCATGGAGTGGAATGATAGAGGTGGACTTTTCACCTCACAATCAGAAGCTGTGAATTTCATTCAAGGTAATAGCAGACATTTCTCTCTGGGTGCAAAGAGAAAATATCTGCTGTGGGCTCTCCATAGGCATCAGGAAGGGTATCCAGCCAGTAAATGCTCAGCTCCATTCAGTCATTCTGACTCTACTCTGACACAAGGGATTACAGGGTTGTTAAAAGGGAAAAAAATTCTTAGATCAAGATATGTCTAAACACTTGAATGGGGTCTGTTTAGACCAGGCCACCTGAGATTGTCTTTAGAATTTTGTGATATTCTGCCTCTGAATGTTTTCTTTCAATCACAAAATACATGAGAGATTTTCATAGTAATACTGAAGGTGATTTCCAACCATGCTATGACAAAACATCTTTTTACTACCCATATGACATAGAAGTTAGTTTCAGGGCAATCATTTCAATGGGAAATGTGACTGGATGTAAGAAATCATTGTTTATTCTTACCTTCCTTTCTTCTAACATCCTGCTCAAGGAAACGAGTATCTGGGCAAAGGATGGCCTTTCATAAGGTTTTTCTCTCCAGCACTGCCTCATTAAATCATAACTGAGGGGGGGGAATCAGAAGGAAATATCAGCCAGAACAACAAAAATTATGTATGCATAATAACTATGCCACGTAATGGAGTGAGCTCCCGTTACTTCTCCCAGCTTCTGCCAACCTAGCAGTTCGAAAGCACTTAAAAATGCAAGTAGAAAAATAGGGACCACCTTTGGTGGGAAGGTAACAGTGCTCCATGTGCCTTTGGCATTTAGTCATGCCGACCACATGACCATGGAGACGTCTTCGAACAGTGCTGGCTCTTCAGCTTTGAAGTGGAGATGAGCACCACCCCTTAGAGTTGGGAATGACTAGCACATATGTGCAAGGGGAACCTTTACCTTATAATAACAACCAGATGCTTAAAAATAAGACTATTAAATGACAGAGATGGTCTTTGGCAAAACAGACTATCTATTCCTTCCCTAGATCATTGTTATTAGTGGTCCCATTTTTAATAGCCCCTAAGCTAAGTGCAGATGGTAAAGGGACTCTCTAATGGACGTTTTCCTTGAAAACTCTGGGAAATGCATAGAAGAACAGCTCCTATTAGTTTCAGTCTGAACTAAAGACGAATATCTCATATGGTACCTTTTTAAATACCAATCTAGACAAGCATTTTACAGAAAGGTGAGGTTCATCTCTATGCTGTGGGATGATCTTCCAAACTTTTTTCTTGACACTATTTTCTTCCATTCAAAATACTTTTCTGGAGGTCCTCCCCACCCCAATGAAGTTTTTTTCCCAATACTGCAAAGCTATAAATTTTCCCCTCTAGGAATATCTGTATTTGTGGGTCATTTAAAAATAATAGAACCTATTTTACAGCATGTCTCCCCACCCCACCCCGGTCCGCCCTTCAGATTTGATTGAGGCATTGGGATTTTCAGGCAGGGAATCAATTTTTTCCCCCACATTGGCTGTTTGCTCTATAAAACTCACATAACTCATCATCATTGAGTACTTGTTATAGAAGCTAAGGTGGTTAGGCCATTGCAACCATCTCTTGAAAAATACACACTGGGAGATGACTCCGAACACAAGCCATGTTACTAAAGCAAATATGATAACAAGATAGGAAGCAAAATGTGTGATCACTACTCTGCTGGAGATGATCAAGATGTTTTTTTAAAATGTTTTCATTTTGAGCTCAAGCTACCTTTTGTGGACCTAGCTTGTTTTCAGAATGTCATACATTCTAATCAGAGGTGGTATTTAGCCAGTTCGGACTGGTTTGGCCGAACTGGTAGTGGCGACTTGCAGATGGCCCCACCCACCCGTCTACCCACTCCGGCTCTATGCTATCCTATTTAGCCATTTTTTTCAAAGCGGTACATTCATGCAAGCTGCACACGTGAACAAAGCGTATGTGTGGAAGGCCATTCACATGCGCGGAAGGCACTCGCGAAGCGAGAGTGCATGAGTGGGGTGAACTGGTGGTAAACCTCTGTGAAACCCACCTCTAATTCTAATGCAACAGGATTCATAATTACTATCTAAAACGTTTCAAGCATTCTATCAGCAGGAACAGTGGGAATGCAAAACTAAACCCTGATTTCTCTCCCCCCACTTCTAGAACATGGGACACTTTTTCTGACAAGTTACGTGAAGTTGTCAAATTTATGAAAAAAGTGATGTAGGCAGAAACTCTAATGGTAGGTGGGAATGGCTTTGGATGACAGGAGGAAGAACTATATACTAATCAGCATGTAAAAGATTTACCTCAGAAGGAGAGAGACAGAGACTATGTTTCAGAAAGGACCCTTCCTAGTTTTCGGAAAGGAAGGGAGAAATATTTCCAGACTTGCAAGATTCTGTTGTAACCATACAATAAAGATATGACCTCCAACCACTAAGCACAATCAATCAATCCTAAAGAATATTTGTTTTGATTTTCTTGTTTTTCTTTAAAGACATTTTGCTTCTCATCCAAGAAGCGTCTTCAGCTGTGACTGTCTGGTGGGGTAATGGAAGGATTTATATTCCTTGCAGAGAGCTGGTCATTTGCATTCTTTTTAGAGAGTTGTTGAGTCCACTTTGAGGTTTGTCTGTGTCCTGAATAGTGCAATGGGTGCCCACACCATTCAGTCAGAGCTGAAGAAGCTTCTTGGATGAGGAGGGAAACATCTTCAAAGAAAAATAAGAAAATCCAGTTGCCTCTTGAAAAAGCACCTTTGGGACAACCATGATCAATCTCCATAGTCAATCAATCAATCAATCAATCATCATTCAGAGGTATGTTGAAGTGGGACATATTGTACAAAAAATTACAATCACATAGACTGTGATTATGCATATCCATTGTCCTTATTCATTTCTATGTTCTTTTGAGATTTGTACATTTTTCTTCATCTATGGCTTATTTTAATAGTCACCTCTTTTCTTTCTTGAAGCAAGTTTACTTACTATTGTGAATTCATTTTTGCAATTTGAATCTCACCTCTGGACCCATAGGGCATTCAAGACCATTTTCAGTATAGCAAGAACCAAGAGACTTACACCTCATCATCACAGTTGAGTGGCTTCTCCAGTCTATACCCTTGGGGCAATTTTTCATAGAGTTCTGCGCAGGTCATCCCACAGTATGGTGTTCCACCTGAAGAAGAAAACTATTTTTTCTCTTTTTTTGGGAGGGAGGGGTTTGTTTGTACTCTTCTAGATGACAATAGGTTTATAATTGTCTTCTTAAAACAAGACAAATGAGATATTATCAACAAGTCTGGGCATATAATTTTCTAGATCAGATCTGCAAAATTGGACCATAAACCTCAGATATCATAAATTCATCATTTTTCCATTTTTGCTCCATTCCTCAGGTTTACCGCAAATAGTGAAGCTATGAAACATAGTTTATGTCTGATTTAGTGGAAACAACTGCTTGAAGTTTTATGTACCATAGGGCAGAAACTTTTGAGTTGACTTCTGTTTATTAATAAATGATAATGAAAGGGTAGAGTAAATTTAAAAATTCTGCATTATAAGTTTACATAAAACCTTCAAGGTACAAAGATTCCATTTTTGTCTGCTTTTAACAATCGTTTGCTAACATCTATGATTGTTGACAGCAGAGGAAGCTAATATCACCATATTTTTTTATTTGGACAAATGTGCACACATGGATATATAAAGAAGCAAAAAAGCTTCCTTTTTATAGGTTCCTTCTTGAACCTATTCTCCCTAGCCCAATCTATTTGCTCAGCCCAACTATCTAGCCCATGGGTCAGTAACCCATGGCTCTGGAGTTGCATGTGGCTCTTTCATCCCTCTGCTGTGGCTCCCTATTACTGGTCGGCACCAAAATTTTGAGAAGAGCTTCCGGTTGGGAGGGGGGAAAGCACAACATGCCAGGAGGACACTCTACGGCAAGTGGTGGGTTTTCCAGTCAGCTCCACAATTGATAGGGCTTTTGGTTAGGATAGGTAGATGAAAAAGGATGCTGTGCTAGGAGAAGACTCTATGGTGGGGGAACAGGACTTCCGGTTGGCTCCAGAATTGAATGTGGGGCTTCCAGTTAGGACCTTTGTGGCTCTTTGAGTGTTTAAGGTTGCTGACCCCCTATCCAGCCCAATTTGCTTGGCAAACCATATCTGGAATAGAAGTGGTGTCCAGAAGTAAACTACAATTCAAGTGCGCAGTTTTCAAATATAAAATATAAAATATAAAACATATCAGCCAGTCTATGAACAGAAACTCCTAGTATCATCTCCTCTTTTGGTATTGGAACTCAGGAGTTTCATGTCCATGAACATTAGTTTTTATTGTGAACATTTACATAACAATCTGTCATAAATATACTATACTTGTGAGTTCATGAGCACATATATGCACTTGAAATAAAAACCAAACAAGCAACATGATAAAAACCAAATATATCCAACAAATGAAATGATGCACACTAAGACATAAATATGGTTCCTATATGCAGATACTAATATTAGAAAAGATTTGATTTGGCCTTCTATTTATTAGCTTCTTGGTTGAGTAAGCTACATGCTAGGATGATGTTCTTGATAGAAACAATAGAAACAACAAGTTCTCAGAATATATCAATTCAAAGTGCAGTAGCGGCAAAAATAAGTGATTTTCAGATTAAGGAAGAAACTAACAGGGCAAAGTAATATACCTAAAAGTATTTTTAAAATTATGTATCTAGGTTCTGGTAATCCTGTACCAGAAAATGTTAGAAAACGTTGACCAAAATTATTGACCGTATTTTCTACATTAAGATACATAAAATTATTTAGGGTTTTTAGTGCAGAAAAAGGACAGGAAAATGGAGATGTGTGACAACAGCAAACAATACTTTGCTAATCCACAAGTTATCCCACAGTTGACTGGCTTTATATGGTACCAGTGCTTTGAAACTTAACACCTTTAAGATGTATGGACTTCCAGAATTCCCCAGCTGAAGTCCATATATTTTAAAGCTGTCAAGTTTCAAAAAGTCGAAGTTTACACAAAACCTCTTACTAAAAAAATAATAATCTGGAGTAGAATCTTACCCACTGAGAGTGAACCTCATACAATATATTCTACAGCTTCCCAAATATCATTTCTAGGGCTAAGAGAATGCAGCCTAAATTACTTTAATGGGGGAATTATTTAATAATGGAGGACAGGGAAAAAAAGATAAGACATCTCTGAATGCAATATAACAGTAAGAATGTAGGCTAGACCTGCTTGGAGGCTCAAGGACAAATCACACTGGAGTAGCTTAAAGGACTGACTATACCCAGCCTATGATTTTATGTTCTTTACCAAAATAAAAACTCTAGGAAAAGGGTGAGGGTAAGGAAACTTACCCAAGCTAACTATTTCCCATAACAGCACGCCATATGACCAACTGCAAATAAGACAAAAGAAAATAATAGCTTAGCATTGATTTCCTTGGAAGAAATGTGTATTATAAAAATGTATTGATATAGAAGTAAAATTATCGGATGTAATCTTCCTTTTTTGCCTCATTTGTTTATTCTTTCTCTCACAAGCATGTACAAGGAGGCAGAGCTTTGATCACACCACCTTCTTTGATTATTTTGATTCCCTCTGTGGACATAACTAAGTTGAAAACAATATTCATAGGAAACGGATCTCCCTCCCTCCAAATCACACAATGAATTGAAAGGCCAAATGGAGATTTGAACCTGGGTCCAAGTTTGTTTCTTAATGAATCCATTATACATTTTCTCCAAGTTTTCTACCTTGAATAAAGAAATATAAAAATGATCTAAACAGAGAAACTCACACATCACTGTTGGAGGTATACACGCTGTAGTTTAAAGATTCAATTGCCATCCATCGCACTGGAAGTCTTCCCTAGAACAACAAAATTAACATGCTATATAATAGGTGTTCCCTTAAGCACAGGATCAATTAACAAGAACAGTTTACTAGGCATCTACAAATTCTTTCAAACTACATTTATGTTACAGGGAAACTGATGTCTGGATAACAAAAATGCATTATCTGTGCCCATCTTACAGGTAAGAGGACAATCCTTCAACATTGGAAAGATAACTTTGATTGAAGACTTGATATTGCTTGAAAATTACAATTATTACAGACATAGATCAGTATAGATAATAGCAATGAAATACAGTCATCCTTTTTGCAACTGTTGTGTATGATTTTATACACATGAATGATAAGCCTATATAATATATAATTTTATTGTACTGTTTTTATTATATTGTTTTTTTTCTTTTTTTCTTAAATAAGCAAAGGGGGGAAAAACTAGAGTGGTTTCCTTAGCCTTTTTAAAAGAGGGAATATCTGTTGTATGCACACTACTTATTTTATTCATTCATGCCATTTTTAATCTGTATATTCATGGTTAAAAACAACTCCATAATGAGGATCTTATCTCTTTCCCATTGTAAATTGGATCCAGGTGTGCAGTTACAGTATCATTTATAAAACTTGTTGGGCACCACAGAATAAGTGGCAAAAGCCATCCAAAGTCCCACTATAGATGTGTGTCACAGGTAGAAAAAGGGGCAGAGAGCATTGACTGTGCCATTATTACTATCATGTTGACTTTTTTTGACACCTTCACTTTTCTTTGTACCTAATTTTCACATCTGTATAAAGTTAATTATTATAAACTCTTCATCTTTGTCCTTTAAGTGCCTATAAAACATCATGTCATCTAAAGTCTCAATAGGAAAATGGACTAATATCTAACTTTCTTATGCTACCAATAAAATTCCAAAGAAGAGAAATCTAGTCTTATGAACAATACTGCTTCCATTCTTCTCTGCTCCTTCCTGAACAGGTATTATTTGCAAGAAAAATAATGAAAGAAATGTGTGAAAGACGGGAGGGGACAAAGCCAGTTCACTCAATAATTCCAGGGGCGAATTCTAACTTTCTAGCCTGGATAATTTTGATCAGATATAGATTTAATCTAGGAAGTTTTAGCAAAGCCTTTAAGTTCTAAAGACAATTTTCATGTTTTAAAATAACATTGAGACAGACTATACCCTTCGGTATGAAAGATATGATGAAAATGTTCTTCTTTCCTTACCATGGTCTTTTTAACATAAACTTCTTGACCTCTAGATAAACCAAAATCGGCTATTTTTGCAACATAATTTTCTCCAACCAAAATGTTCCTTGCTGCTAGATCCCGATGGATAAACTAAAGGGAGAAAAGATTCTCATTGCAAATTTGAATCTTAAATTATATCTAATAACATATTTTGTGTGCGAAAACAACCAGAGAAATATGCAAGATATGTTTTCTACTGGGGCAGGAGCAACAATTTTATTGTTCATATGTTTACACTAGAGATATTAGCATTGATCGAAGAAATGCCAAAGATAAGGAGTGGCGTGACCAGAGGTGGTATTCAGCCAGTTCTGACAGGTTCTGGAAAACCAGTAGCAGAAATTGAATAGTTTGGAGAACTGGCAAATAGGCTGGCCCCGCCTCTGCTGCTTCCCAGCTAATCTTCTTTTATTGCCCTGAACAGGAGAACGGAGCTGGAAAGCAGGTTAGTAGGGTGGGGAGGGAATGGAGATTTTGCAGTATCCTTCCCCTGACATGCCCACCAAGCCATGCCCACAGAACTGGTAGAATTTTTTTTGAATCCTATCACTGGATGTGACCCTGTTCAAATTAACCTCAGCCTATTTCAAGGGCTTTGGGGAGATGTTCACTAAATCACACAATGCAACCATACTTTGAATTGGGGGGGGGGGAAGCTCACCTGTTTTTGGCTCAAGTAATCCATCCCTCTGGCCACATCAGCTGCAAAGTGCAGAAGTTGCTGAGATGAAAGAGTGGAGGCTGTACTATTAGCTATGGCAAATGCTGGATCTGTCTCAAGGACCCGACTTTTTCTCAAAAAATCAAGCAAATTTCCATGGGGTGCATATTCAATAGCAAGGTAAAGATAGCCTGTTATTTAAAAACAAAAACAAATATTGTATACAGGTAATCCCTGAGTTACAACTGTTCATTTAGTGACATTTCAAAGTTACAAGAGCACTGAAAAATGTCACTCATGATCATTTTTTCATACTTCTGACCTTTGTGGCATCCCCATCATCATGTGATCAGAATTCAGATGCTTGGCATCTGATTCATGCCTATGACCATTGCCAGTGATGTGCAGTGAGATTTATGGCTGTTGAGGCACTGACACAATTTTTTTAGATTTGTGGACTTCAACTCCCAGAATTCCACAGCCAGGCATGCTCAGTTCCGATTTAAAGTGACAGCATTTGTTTTTCTCCTTTGCGAAATAAGTTTCCTTCTTCCTTTTTCTTTTTCTTCTCCCTTCCCCTTCTTCCTCCCTCTCTCCCTCCCCCCCTCTCAAACTCACACACACACACACACACAGACACACAGACACAGACACACACACACACACGGTTGGATTGGAGGGAGTCAGGGAGACCACAGGAGGTGGCAGGAAGCCAGTCAAAGAGCCATACTGGAGCACACACACTTTCCCCCAGCCCAGCTTCACTGATTACAGGTTTGAACAGACAACATGGCTCTGCCTGCGATCAAACTACACTTGGGGAGGGAGAGCACTTCCCTCCAGCCTTTGCCCAAAGCCCCGCACCAGGAGGATGAAGTTTGAATTCCTCCCCTCCCTCTGACCCACACGTACCTTTTCCAGCTGTTTCAGAGAGGATTTCAACTCTGCTCTTGCCTGCCATCATGAAAAGAAAAATTTGGATGACTCTGCTTAACTGTTTTAAAAAGCCTCTAAAAAAGCACCGTCTACAGGAGGAGGCAGGAGAACGATGTGCCTCATCTATGTCAGGAATTTTTTGACTTTTAACCCTTGCTTAACTCTGCTCGAGTTAAGAACCGAGGTGGCGCAGTGGTTAATGCAGCACTGCAGGCTACTTCAGCTGACTGCAGTTCTGCAGTTCGGCTGTTCAAATCTCACCGGCTCAAGGTTGACTCAGCCTTCCATCCTGCCGAGGTGGGTAAAATGAGGACCCAAAATGAGGACCACAGACTGAGCCAAGGTGGCGCAGTGGTTAAATGCAGCACTGCAGGCTACTGCTAGATCAGCAGGTCAGCGGTTCAAATCTCACCGGCTCAGGGTTGACTCAGCCTTCCATCCTTCCGAGGTGGGTAAAATGAGGACCCAGATTGTTGGGGGCAATATGCTGACTCTCTGTAAACCGCTTAGAGAGGGCTGAAAGCCCTATGAAGCGGTATATAAGTCTACTGCTATTGCTATGAAGCAGTATATAAGTCTAACTGCTATTGCTGTTGCTATTGCTATTGCTATTGCTATTGCTATTGCTATTGCTATCATAAAACGCTTAAAGTCAGACTAGATGAGGCATGTCATTCTCCTGCCTTCTCCTGTACAGGGCGCTTTTTTAGAGGCTTTTTAAGCAGTTAAGCATTAAGCAGAGTCATCCACTGTGACTCTGGCAGCAACTAGCTCAGCCTGACCTCAGCTCTTGCCTTTTTCCTTTTACATTTTTTTTCTTTTCATGATGACAGTGGTGAGGCTCTGCCTCCCCTGACTGCACATCACTGACCATTGCTGTGTCCCAGGGTCATGTGTTCACCTTTTGCAACCTTTTTGATAAGCAAAGTCAATGGGGTGACCAGATTCGGTTAATAATTATGGCAAGACAGATTGTAAAATGGGGCAAAACTCACTTAACAAATGTCTCATTTAACAATAGAAATTTTGGGCTCAATTGTGGTTGTATGTTGAGGCCTTGAGGGCTACCTTTAATTTCATAAAATGAATGAATAATGATTTTTTTTCCAACAGGAGAGATCCTATGGGGTGAGTTTCTAGAATAGAGGTGTTTTTGTTCTTGTTATTGTTGTTTTGGATAGTATAGAGTTTTTCAAACTTGGCAAATTTAAGATGTGTGGACTGCAACTCTTAATATTCTCAAGTCAGTATATTGACTGGGGAATTATGGAAGTTGAACTCCACATATCTTAAAGTCGCCAAGTATGAAAATCAGTGTTCTAGAAGCATTTATTTACACAGATTAGTTTTCTGGTTTCTTACTCAGGCTGCCAAACATTTTTGAATAATACCCATCTTTCCTTTTCTCCTTATTATGTGCTTCTCACCCAGATCTTCCAAAATTTTACCCAAAGTTATAAATACAACATGGTGTTCCTAAGTTAGTAGCTAGAGAAGGGGTATGATTAGTCTAGACTTCAGTGTCCAAATTTGGAGGAGAGATAACTGGACATACATAGTAAGAAAATGAAATTGCATCATAATGTTTTCATGCAGTATAGCTACTACTGCAAATAATATTATTTTCCTTAATATGACTTTAAAGAAATCCACTGAAAATAAATGTACCTCGATGTTCACAGGCGCCTAAAAGGTTTATGATGTTAGGATGATGTCCAAGTTTACAAAGTACTTCCAGTTCTCCAGCAAAATCTCTGTGATCGTCTTTGGAAGCATATTCTGCAAATAATTGTTGTTTGATTTTATTGGCTTTAGTTATTAATCTTTGCAGCATTTAATTAATACAATATTGTTCATATTATGAATAGCGTCTGTTTTTTTATTATGTCCAGTAATAAATGTATTAAAAACTAACAAAAAGACAATTTTCATAGTTATAAGTGCATTGGTTTGCTTGCTTGCTGTTTTATAAACTGCTGAATAAGTTTCTGCAATAGAGCAGCCAACGCATAATAAAATATAGTAAAAAGAAAAGACAAAAATATGACCAATTGTATTCAATGAGATTAGACCATGGTGGTTGGTTGCTCATGATTTCAACTTTAAATATTAACACTGTAGAAAATTAGCACCCACCCCTCTCCTAGAAGAATGAAATATTTTGGGAAATATTAAAAAGGTAGATATTATATTTCCGTGGATGAGAAATGGAGAAACATGCTCTTGGAAAGCAGCCCCCACCTTTCTTAATAGCCCTCAGCAGATGTCAGTGCTTAAGAGATAAAGAGTTAGCTAGCTCTATTCATAAGCAAATGCCCTCACCCAAGATCCAACAAAGGTAGGATTAGCCCTCAACCACAATAGGAATTGACCAAAGCAATTGTATCATCTCAGTTGCACCACCCGCAGTAGTTCAAACTTCAAACAAACGTAGTTCAAACAAACACCTAGGATTTGTACATGGCCCTATGGGAGTCTGACAATAGAATACATATTCTTGCACAGGAACAGGAAGCTCAAGTGCAAAATACCCCTCACTCTCATTCCATATAGTCAGCTGCCCAGAACCTATGTGGTTCTGCTTCAAAATTAAACCAACTTTCCAATCTGCCTCCATGTTTCCAGTGTCTTTCTCCTAGCTTGGAACTGAACCAGATGGATATTTCTTCCAACATCACTATCATATGTCATTCCTTATCTCTATGTCCCAGGGATTTGGGAAGGAGGAGACAGATGAATAGGAACCAGATACTCCATATGGTTTCTTGTGCTACAGAAGTCGCTGCTCTTGGAGTAGAAAACCTTGAGAAAGTACCACTAAAATCTGCCCTTGGTATACAGTATATAACACCAGCTAAAGAATGGGCAGCTGTATTTTCACATGTTTGTGCATATAATAGTAATTTTAAATGGATCACAATGTTGTTTTGATACCTGAAATTCCTCATTAAGGAATCACCATAAGGAACTTTGTTGCTTTGTTATTAAGCAGCGTGTGATTCAGGGATGGTTTCTGGCAATTGCTACTGCCGGTTCATTCATGGCTGTGCTGCGCTGTGTGCATGCGCATTGCATGTGCGTGTGTTCTTTGTGCATGCCCAGAAGCAAAAAACAAGAAGAGCCAGTTTAGGGGCATGGCAGGCCTGGATCGCTACTGGTTCCAGTGACCCAGGCTGCCGAATCACTACCAGTTCAGCCGAACCAGCCCGAACTGATAGGAACCCACCACTGGTGTGATTCCAGCACGCTGAACAAGTTGCAGCCACAGTTGGTAAGAATTTGCAGTTGACGTGTACCTTGATTAACAAACTGAAGTTAAAAACAAATCACAGTTTGTGCAAAGTCCATGGGCCTAGCCTATGTTTTGGGTTACTTTTGGAGTCAATCAAGGAAAAAACACGGGTAGCAATTCCAAGTAGAAAAATGAAAAACAGCAAATTCAGTAAGAATTCTCCTCCTGCCTTTCAAACAGCCCTTGCTTTTCTTTCTTTTTAAGAGGTTTTCGGCTCTCTTCATATGATTTTCAACATATTAGGATTCTTTCCTGAATATACATTCAAATCAGAGGCTAATTCCACATCAGACAAATAAAGCCAACAGATGCATTCCCAGCGATTTTCTGCCTGGACGTCCCTTCTTGCTCTGAGATAGATGCTCACCTTTCATCCTTTTGATAGCGGCATCCATTCGCAAGCCGTCTTTTTTAATTCGGGCTTTCAGAACTTGCCCAAAGTTGCCTTCTCCAATCACATCTTGAAATTTGATGTCATTCCATTCCAAAACTGGGTAGATTGTAGGCTCAGTGCTATTTTTGGCTTTCCGGCTTAGAGTCAGAGTTCCCGAATTGAACTGTACGGCTGGTTCATCCCTCTGAGTAAAAAAATCAAGCAAGCATCATGTGATAAATTGTTAAACGGATCGCTTAATGTTGCATCAATTGAACTTCTTGGGAGATAGTGTTTATGTCTCTGATTTTTTCTAAAAAGAATTTAAAGGAAAGGTTTCCAAAAGCAGGATAGGTTTTCAGTATTTCGTATTAATTGATTTCCCTTGCTTTCAAGGCACACTTAAAATCCAGATTTCCATGATTTTGTGTACTTGGCTATGTAATACTGCAACTGGCTTCAGTGCCTGCCAACCAGCATAAGCTATGCTATCTTAGTAACCATTGGGAAGGTGAGAAATGGAATTGCAGTAAAACCTCCATGGAGCTCTCAGTTAGAGAGATGGGCCTTTGCTAAACCAAAGGGAATACGCACAGAGAGTCTATGCATTACAATAGACCTTACAGAATACAGAATAACAGAGTTGGAAGGGACCTTGGAGGTCTTCTAGTCCAACCCCTCTGCTCAGGCAGGAAACCCTTCAGACAAATGGTTGTCCAATCTCTTCTTTCAAAAAAGGTGCACACTATTTTTCCTAACAATGAGAGCACCATTGTTTAACCTCCTTCACTAGGAGGGGAACTTGGCCATCTCTTTGCTTCAAGTAGACAAGCATCTCCTTCTGGCATGAGGGACTCACCACCACATTTTGGAAAGCCTGGGCCATGCGCTGCTGGAAATTTGCCCGCTTCAACTGTAGCATAATGAAAAAGGCCAGTAGTATGGTCAGGCAAGTCATCCCTGCTGATCCCAGGATAGCAATCAGCAACATTTGACCTCCTTTGGACTCACTTCGAACTGTGGGAAGCAGATGGACATGAATCATTTATTGTTAAAGAATCGTGCTCTTCTGAAGTGATGCCGCAGCTTATTCAATCTTTGGTTTCTTAAATTACTAGCCAGAAGATATAGATCTCCATATTACAGGCATGATTGATAGATGAGTAATTCAAGTGATATGAAAAACAATAGGGTATCCTCTGAAAGTAAGCCCTCTGCATCTTTTTTCCCCCCATTATTCTCTCTCCTTAAGGATGCCTGGCTTATTTGTCATAAACCAGATTTTCAAATATAGGCCTTAGCAGTAGGTTCACAACAACAGTGAAATATTACTTATATTTCCATTTTCAACATTCCATTTCCTTATCAGAACGTAACGTACTATAATAAAATCCCAAATTGCATGGATCTATCTGTAAAGCTTCATTCTCAGAAACTATTTATGTAGGGCCAGGGGGGATGCAATCCTGTTTATTTTCTTTAGACTCTTGAGTTCTAATACCTATTCTAGAATTAAAATGTTTTCTTAGAAAAGGGATTTACACCCAAGCTGTAAACAAGTAGCAGAATGTTTCCCTTTTTAGTTTACAGACAAACAAACACAACTTATTCCAAGGTGAAGATTTAAGAAGTAATCCTGTCTGAGAAGTTGTTTCAAGGGTTATGCAGGGGTCCCCAAACTTGGCAACTTTAAGACTTGTGGACTTCAGCTGGCTGGAGAATTCTGGGAGTTGAAGTCCACAAATCTTAAAGTTACCAAGTTTGAAGAGCTCTAGGTTATAGGATAGATTGTACTCTGCGTTGACAGGGCAGGCCTGTAGGTGGCAGAAGAGACCTATTGCTAGAGAGCATTATTTTGTGCAAAAGAGTTGAGCTGAAGGAATAAATACTGAAACAGCATTGCCTGAAGATCCTGGGAGGTTTTACCTCTCCTGGATCAAACATCCTCTTTCTCTTGATGCTCATTCAACAGAGCACAGGGAGGAATATGTCAGCCCTGGAGCTGGCATGGAAGCAATGTGAAATAAGACTTTAATAAGGCCGAACAGGGAAGAGGAATGTGGGAAATCACTATCAGATATAACTTCTGTGCTGGCTGTGAAAGGCTAGGGATAACTGTTCCGACAAATTTATTACCTCTGACTCTTAAATTTTAGACTTTTTTTTAAAAAAAATCTCTATTTTCTTTTTGGGTGATTTACAAATATAAATACCCTGTTTTCCTGAAAAATAAGACCCAACTGGAAAATAAGCCCTGGCATGATTTTTTTCAGGATGCTCGTAATATAAGTCCTATCCCCCAAAATAAGCCCCAGTTAAGATTGCCAGCAGATGGAAGCTTTTTGTACTGTATATCCCCCAAAATAAGACCTAACTGGAAAATAAGCCATAATGTATCTTTTGGAACAAAAATTAATATAAGACTCGGTCTTATTTTGGTGGAAACATGGTAGTGGTGTAGAATTTTAATTGCCATGTGCTGACTCTGCAAACCCTCTTAGAGAGGGATGTAAAGCGCTGTGAAGCAGTATATAACTTTAAGTGCTATTGCCATTAGGTATGTGGAAGGGATTCTGCTTAGATTAAAGGACACTGTTATGAAGCCACAACTTCAGAAAGCCTCATCATTCACCATGGTGATCAGAGTTATGTTGGAGAGTGTTGGAAAGCCATGTTCTCTATTCCTGGCATCAGAGATGGATTGCCAATTTTTTTTACTACCGGTTCAGGTGTGCTCCTGCACGGGCAGAAGCATCGAGGTGAGTGGGCGGTATTACACGCTGCCGCTACTACCGGTTCAGCCAATCTGGGCTGAACCGCAGCAACACACCTCTGCCTGGCATGCAAGATTCTCCTAATGGCGAAGA
Organism: Thamnophis sirtalis; assembly: GCF_051295495.1. Lineage (NCBI taxonomy): Eukaryota > Metazoa > Chordata > Lepidosauria > Squamata > Natricidae > Thamnophis > Thamnophis sirtalis. Next base: position 84,214,588 of record NW_028261385.1, on the reverse strand, counting down.
ATATTTTACACAATTCCCTTTTACTTAGCAGCCCTGGCTCCATTCTGAAGTCATAGGGCTGGGGTGAAAGAGGGAAGATAACTTGGCAAAATTAAATTTACCTCTCATCCCTCAATGAGAATATCTTGCATGAAAAGAATTTTGCATCCACATCATAAATCTCAACAAATGTAATCACAAAAGAACAATAGTAAGTGGCACGAAAGCATCATTTAAATAATTGATGGCAATTAAAAACTGGACAATTTAAACAGTATGTTATGATTCTTTTATTACTTTTGTTAAATAACAGAAACGAGGAAGGTGATAAAAACCAGAGTAATCCCCATTGTTATGGTTCAGTTGTGACTGACCAGTAGTGACTTGGCAGCTATAATTTCATCAATGCTGTTTGTCTGAGTTGTGGGAGTTCTCTTAAGTTCAGGCTGGGAGCTGGGACAGTAATCTAGTTTCCTTGTCAGTTTTGGTCTCTTTTTAAATTACCTTTGACTTATCCAGGCATCAGGATCTTGCCTTTGAATTGTGCATTAAAGATTTAGGTTCATTTTTAGTGCTTCTGGTGAACTTTATTTAGTATTGAATTATTTGTTTTCTTCTGGTGTTCTCCACAATTTTCTTCAGAACCACAATTTAAAGGAATCTTTCTTTGTTCAGCCTTTCTGATTTTATGTTCAGCCTTTCTGATTTTATTTGATTTTTTTTATTATGGTGTCTTTTTAAATTACCTTTGGTATCATATTGCAACTGGCAAGGCTGTGATTTTGTCTCTGCACTTTAATATTTTGTCAAGATCTATTATAGACTTTCTCCTAAGTAGTAAGTATCTATTTCACGGTTTCTGAGTTTGAGAAGTTAAAACCAATTACTACTTCAACATCCCCACTTGATATTTCCACTGAGTTGGTGTTGCCCATTGTCCTATTTTTAATTTTTCTTTAATACTGAACATAAAATTGGCTTTGGCAATTATTTCTTTCACTTTCAACAAGATGTTCTTTTTAGTCTTTTTTTTTTTGCTTCTAGGCCAATTCAGTATATCTAAGATATACTGAAATGTGTGTATGTTTGTGTGTGTGTGTGTGTGTGTGTGTGTGTGTGTGTATGTATGTATGTATGTATGTATGTATGTATGTATGTATGTACGTACTTTAATTCCAGTCTCTGTTTCTTCTAGTCCAGCATTTTTCAGGATATATTCTATCTGTCACTGATATAAATAAGAGACATCATGCAACCTTGCCACACCAGTTTTCTAATTTTGAATCTTTGGTGCTCCATATTCCATAGAAGGGACATTTATTTACAGTAAATGCAAAGCCTGGCACCTAACTAGTGACATCATAGCAGGAGGAGAGTCAAAGATCATGTATTCTGAGTACATATGCATGCCTGGGAACCAAAGCAGAAGGAAGTGACCTGAGATTAGCAATCTATTGTACAAAGCAGAAGTAGAATGAAATAGGAACTCTTCTTAACTCTCTGTTATAATCCATAGATAGCCCTTTTGTAGCCAAGTGCCAATGCCACTGGATTTCTACTTTCAATTCTCAATTCTCATTTGGTTATTATTTTCAGTTACACCTTATTTAAATGCAACTCTTAGTTTCTTCTGGCTGTTCCCTGGAATGCAATGTTGTTGGGCAAACTTCCTGTTTCCTTTTGCTTCTGGCCTTTCTTCAGTTATTTTCAGCATGTCAGCCAGCAGCCATTTAGCTTTTTGTTTTGCTTTTTTGCATTTTAGGATCCATTGCTTTAGTTCACATTTAGGATTAAGGTAACTTTTATTAGTCCAGTTACAGGTAGTCCTCGACTTACAACCACGACTGAGCCAAAAATTTATATTGCTGAGCAAGATATTTGTTGTGGGTTGTCCGATTTATGACCTTCCTTGCCACAGTTGTTAAGTGAAACGTGGCAGTTGTTAAGTTACTTACAGGGTTGTTAAGTGAATCTGGTTATATCAGATTCAGAAGGCCACAAAAAGTGATCACACGATCCCGGGACACTGTAACAGTCATAAATGTGAGTCAGTTGCCAATTGTCTGAATTTTGATCATGTGACCATGGCAAGTTGCTTTTTTCAGTGAATATTTAACTCTGACTGGTCACTAAATGAACTGTTGTAAGTTGAGGACTACCTGTACTTCATTTCACCATTTTACTTGCAGTTTTAGGCCTCCATCTGCTGTTCTTAGTACATCACTTTTTGATGTTATTCTCTTAAGATAATAAAAGAATCACTATTTAACCTCTAATTGTTCTCTTTCTATGACTGCAGCATTGACCTGGATCACTGTAATACTGGTTGATTAAAATTGAGATTATTCTACCTTCTTTGTTTGTTTGAATCCAAGCACTAATATTAACATCTTTTTGCTAGTAATGACTGCAATTCTACTTCTTCTGTGATTTTCTTATCTACATTGGAAGATTGGCTGTTCTTGTGATATGACATGACCTATTCCCATCCATTTCAGTTTGTTGATTCCCAGGATGTCAATGTTCGTCTTTACATTTCATCTTTAACATCCAATTTGCCTTGATTCACATTTCTGACATTCCACATACCAGTGGTACAGGGGTGGGTTCCTGCTGGCATTACTACCAGTTTGGTGCTTGCGCATTTGCACCTAAAAAGGTCTGCGCATGGGCACATTAAAAAAGGGGGGAAATTACATTTTTCAATGAAGATTGTTCTGTGCATGTGCAGAACAGAAAATAAAGATGGCAGCACTGAGGATAGAACTGGTTTGGGTGCATGTCCGGCCGAGTTACTATCTACTCAGCTGAACCAGGCTGAACTGGTAGGAACCCACCTCTGCAGTGGTAAATGTATACATATATATGCAGTACTGAGCTTTTTTTTTGCCTCCAGCCACATCAGCTACTGTTCTTTGTGATTTAATCCAGCCACATTCATAACCACCAATGATAATTGTTTTGCGTTTTCCCTGCTGTAGCTCTTGAGATGAAGGTTCATCTCCTGATTATATGTTGGCATTGTTCTAGTTTCTTGGCAGAATACTGGCGTGAGCTGTTATGTACGTCTACTATAGATAGAAGATTGTTTCAGCCTTCATGAGGGATTTTCTTTGGGACTTCTGAGCAATTTTCTTTACTATTTGCATTATTTTTGATTGTTAAATTTTCTTTCACTTCTGATCATTGCCAGCCTAATCTCTGACAAAATATTAAGGAAGATGATCAGACATTGGATTTAGAATAAAATAATTTAAAAGTATATATGAAACTGCTTAGAATCAGAGGTTTTGGTAGTCCTAATACAAACAAGCAAGCAAGCATCTGTGTATATGTGTGTCTGTGCACACATGTGTGTAGATATAATGATCAGAAGATACAACAAAATAACCAAAAATGTAACAGTGCTAATAATATCTGGAAAATATAGGGTGATAAATAAATGAGTAACAGCAAGAAGTAACAGAATATTCTATCCTTCACTAAGGTGATGGCAAACCTTTTAGGCACCGTGCCCAAAGTTCACATCCTACCCAAACTACAAGGCGTGGGTGCATGCACTGCAGAGACCCGAAGACTAGCAGGCTGGTGGGAGGTGCACGTGCATGCGTGGCAGAGACTCAAAACAGCTGGGGCAATGGTGTGCACACCCACAGAGGGCTCTGCGTGCCACCTCTGCCATAGGTTCATCACCAATGGAATATGGTTGATATATTTACAAATAGTCAAAAGGACAAGATTAAAATTTAAGATAGATAGATGGATGGATGGATGGATGGATGGATGGATGGAAGGAAGGAAGGAAGGAAGGAAGGAAGGAAGGAAGGAAGGAAGGAAGGAAGGAAGGAAGGAAGGAAGGAAATTAACAAATATTATGCCTTGAGTCAAGTGAAAGTAGTCTAAAAGTCTATGCAACATGCTTACTCTTTCTGGTGTCTTCCAAAAGGGTTGGAATTATGATTTTCAGAAATCTCATTCAGGTTGATATAACCAGTTTATCCTAGCCTGGGATCTCCATATATATTGGGTAATAATTTCCAACCATTGCACAAATTAGTCATGAGTTCTGGGGATTTTGAGTCCTAGATACAACTAGACAGCAAGAGGATATAACAGCTATATCTACTACTTCACTTATAATGAAATTGATTATGAGCAAATATGCCTAGAATTTTTCAAAAAATGGATGATCGTTGATTCAGCTGACACTACTAACCTTTTGATTCTGTCAGAGTTCTCAGCTCATAAAAATTATTTTCACTTTTCCCAACATTATTCTGGGCTGTAATCTGAACCAAATATAGGGTGTCTGGCTCAAGCCCCTTGAGGTTGTATTGGGTGATGGTGGTATTTTTGATGGTAACATCAATTTGGTTGTACTCAGTCTTGCCAAAATTTTTGTAGCTGAGAATGACGGAGGAGATGGAATGCCCTTCCGCAGCTGACCAAGAGATAATAGCAGAAGTATCTGTGATGTTCATGATTTTGATATTATCAGGAGGAGGAGGAGATCCTGGTAAAAAAAAACAAATTACACGTGTTGTACTTCACATAAATTTTTGGTCCATGGAATGTCACAAATGTCTTTTTTAATATCTCAAACTGACTTTGAATTTCATCTACATCATGGGTGCCAAACTCGATCATGTCAGAGGGGTTCATCCCTTTGGAATGAACTCCCCGCAGGGATTCGGACCCTCACCTCTCTCCAGGCCTTCCGAAAAGCCGTCAAAACCTGGCTTTGCCGGCAGGCCTGGGGGTGATGAGTTCCCTCCCCTCTCGACATGTATGGTGGTGCGACTGTTGTCTACTTTTATTATTTGTATTTTGTCTTTTTATGTTCCCCTTTTTTCCCCCCTTGAATTGTTCGCCGCCCTGAGTCCTCCCGGAGAAGGGTGGCATACAAATAATAAAATACAAATACAAATATATCATGACACATCAAAATGTTTTTTGCCTTTGTGGAGCCAGGATGGCCATGGTTTTCTCATGACGCATCTGTCCACAGGCCGCCAGTTTGACAGACCTGATCTACATGCTCAATGGTATCTTAAAACCATGAACCAATAAATAACCATTAAAACCATGCCATTCATTTAAGTAACATTGAACCATGCCCTTTAATGTTGAACAATGCACTTTAGTCAGTGTTCCTCCCTTGAATTAACTTAGATTTGCTTCCAAAATGAGATTAGAATTACAACCTAAATGTTATTATGCCATTTGTTTTTAATCAATTGGAAATCAATTTATGTTTGTAATCAACTGTCAGTTGATGAAAATTCCTGGCTGGAATTCTGGATGCCCCCTGGCAATCAGAGATCCGTTCATTGTTTGTGCTAAGCTAAAACAAAGTAGCCACATTATAGCTTAGCCTTAGAGCAATGTGTCAACTATGTAACATGGTTCTCATTGAAGGTGTTATTACTATCATCAGAAATGTGTCTATTCATTGTAATATTACTGTACAGAAGAAAGGATCTGGTCTTGTATTTCTATGCTATTCATTGGGCATACATATCTTTAAAGTATTCTACCCAGGATTGAAAATAAGTTGTCAAAATTTTAAGAGTCACATTGACTTTTAATGATGACTTCTCTCCAGTTACATCTACTTTAGCCCATCAGAACAGGAAGGCAAAGTAAGCTACAGGGCCCAGGGAAGTCCATCTGGTGGGACGCAGAAAAAGAGCCTTTTTGGGGGTGGCACCATCCTTTTGGAATATTAGAGATAAGACTGGGCCTTTCCTTGACACTTTTCAGAAGAACCTGAAGACATGGTTCTGTCAGTGGAGCTGGGGACCCAAGGGTGATATCCAATCAAATGGTTGGTGTGATTGCTCCTGTTGCTGCTGTGGGGGGTGGCAGTGGGGCACAGGTTTTTACATTGTGGAATTTTAATGTTGTAAGCCACCTAGAGTGTGTGTGAGTCGGACAGACATACAAATGCATTTAATAAATCAAATAACTTATCAGACATAAAAAAATAATTGCAAAGCCAGTCAAAAATAGCCACTAGTCCCAGAATTCGTACATAGCAGAGTGACCGGTTCTGCTACTGTGAATTACACCAGTTGCTCTCCCATCTGCAGGTTGGGAAGGTTATTAGACTGTGGCCTGCTTTACCAAAACACATAACATATGTTACAAATCAATTTCCAAGAGAGAGCAGCCTGTGGCCCTTATGACAATGTTGGAATATTAAAAAGAATCATCCTTGATCATTGACCATATATGAGGAGGCTGATGCAGTTACACCTGCAGCTTCAATTCTGGCTGCCTCTTCCAATGTCAGACTGTTTAAAGCAGTCTACTGAGCTAATCATTAAAATGAACCATGTTCCCCCCCCCAACTAAAAATATACTTACTGTCACTGAAGGTCCATGCTGAGAGATAGTCACTCCATTCTCCCTTGGACTTACTATTTATACGGACTCGGCACATGTACTTATGCCTGGGTTCTAGTCTGTCAATAACCAAACTGGTCTGATTTCCTGGGAGTTGTATAGTGGTAGTATGCTCCCCATTTACATCCACAACACTTTTATTTTCTACTTCAATGCGGATGTCTTCCTCCAAGTGTTGGTTGATTGGCTGCCATGACAGTTTTAGAGCCGTTGTACTATTGGGAACTAGGAGTAGCCCTCTTGGTGGAGAAAGTCCTTTAGAAATTACAACAAAGAACATTAGTATGGCTAGAACACCTATTAACCTAAGAAGATTCTTGTTGGATCATAGTAAGAATCAAAACTTCATAGTGAGCAATCAAAACTTCTAGCCAGACACAAACCATACAGGCTTTTTCTTTTGTCAGATGTCCATAATTAAATAGTTAGAGATGTTCTAACTTGGAGTAAGTATTCCCTATCATAATTCTGCATATGATGAATTAGGGACATTATTTTATTATTCAATTAGTTATGCCCGGTGAACCAATTGGAGCTTGAGAACTATCTTCTGTCCTCATCCTAGGGCTCTTAAGAAGAGGGAAAACAAAAAGAGGCAATAGCCCCTATAAGTTGTGTTCTCAGAGATATGAAGATCTCTCTTAACATTTCAATGACTGGCCTTATTAGACATTAAACTGAACAATCACTTAAAGATCACTGTTCTTAACAATTGGGTTTCAGTGGCTCATCAGTAGTAACTTGGCTCTTCATAGTATTTGCAATCGGAAATGGGATGATAAATGCAAAACCTTCAGCCCTCTCTTCTCCTACAAGTGGTGGAGGAGAGACAGCAAAGGGTTTGTGAGCAAGGCACAAAAAGACATATCTGCTAGAATTTAGCATGTCTGCGAGAAATACTATGGACTAGTGAGTCTCAACTTTCTTGACTTTAAGAGATGTGAACTTCAACTTCCAGCCAGCATGGCTGATTGGGGAATTCTTGACGCTGAAGTTCATATATCTTAAAGTCACCAAGGTTGAGAAACACAGCTAAGGACTCCAGGGAAGTCATGCTGAGATGCTGAACTGAGGAGATATAATGAGAAACAGGAGTCTATGGGAATAAATCTTTTGAAACTTCATTTATTCTCAACCTGGATGTAAATAGTCCTTACATTTCAGATACATCGTTAGTCTTCAGTAACTTCTATCCAAGGAAACTTGTTAAATAGTGGTGCTCCTGAAATTCAAATTACTATACACTATGTTTGGGAAATGGTGGCTCAGTGGCTAAGACACTGAGCTTGTTGATCAGAAGGTCAGCAGTTCAGCAGTTCAAATCCCTAGCACCGCCTAATGGGGTGAGCTCCCGTTACTTTTCCCAGCTTCTGCCAACCTAGCAGTTTGAAAGCATGTAAAAAATGCAAGTAGAAAAATAGGGACCACTTTGGTGGGAAGGTAACGGAGCTCCGTGCACCTTCAGCATTGAGTCAGGCCGGCCACATGACCACTGAGATGTCTTTGGACAGCACTGGCTCTTCGGCTTAGAAAAGGAGATAACCACTGCCCTCTAGAGCCGGAAACGACTAGCACACATGTGCGGGGGAACCTTTACCTTATGTATAGTAATTTATATATGTTTGTGTGTGCAAAGCAACTACTGACTGACAAATATCCCCTTTACAGAAGTCCAAAGATTTGCATACCAACAGCAGCTGTAACAAAGTTGGTTGGTGGACCAGGGTGTCCTGCGCCCCCCTCTCCTCTACGAGTCAGGCGAACACATACAGAGTACAGCGTTTTTGGTTCTAGATTGTTTAGTCGCCAGGGGTCTGTTGTGACTGAGTTTCAAAGGAAAATAAAAATAAAAATAGGAAAATAATAAGGAAAGCTTTAGAAGTAGATAAACATATTTATTTTGTTCTAATGTCAGTTGTTCCCCTGTGAAATAATGCAGAAAACAGTGTAATCTATGCATGCAAACAGAACTGGGATAAGAGTCTGCATCACAAACACCATCCTTTGTCACCCCAGGCAGCTTTCTGAACTGGTGAAAAAGAAATGGTAGCAAAGACAAACTGGTTTACATATAATAAAATTTTATCTTTCAACTTGGGTGACCCAATATTAAAGCCGAGGGAAAAACTTGAATCAGAAGGTTATGTTTGCCATTGGTTTATTTATCAACAACTGAAAGGAAGATTTCAACTGAATAAAAAGTGCTATAGATGTGACTTTGTTAAAAATGTATTGGAAATTTTATTATGTGGAAACGCTGAACATATTATTGTTAAAATCTATACAAGGTTATTAAGATTGAATTTGGAAAATGAATATGTAAAACATTGTATGATTCAGGGGGCAAGGAATTTTGGATATAATGTGATGCTTGAACAATGGGAAAATATATGGACAAAGGGTTTAAAATGTACATTAAATTATAATCTAAAAGAAATTTTCTATGAGAATATGCATTATTGATTTAACACCAGATAAGTTATCTATATCATGGTATGTCAAATATCAAGGAATGTTGGAAGTGTAAAAGCAAAGAAGGGACTTTTAATCATCTGTGGTGGACATGTAATAAAGCAAAAAAATGGAATATGATTCATATTTTAATACAGAAAATTTTGAAGATGGAGATAAAGATGAAACCAGAACTTTTCCTTTTGAATCTAATGAAAAAACACCAGGAGAAAAAAATTGGAACTTCATTGATGGAAGGAAAAAGGAATTGATGGAATTGGCTGAAATGGCAAAATTAACTATTTTGATTAAAGAAAGGAATATAAGTACTTTTATTTTCACATGGAGAGTGCTTCCGAACATTGTGCTTGAAGTGGAAATTTTGATTTTGAGTTTTACCGATTAGATTGATAGATCTTTATAGAAATAGCTTGTTCATATTATTACGAAAAAAACATAATCTTTCCCTGTCTTCCTCCCCACCGTTTTTCTTTTTACTTTCATAATTTGTATTTTATTTTTATCTTATTACTCAATAAAAATGTTAAATCACAGACTTCATCCTTGGGGAGGGGGAGGGGGAGGGAGGGAGGGAGGGAGGGAGGGAGGGAGGGAGGGAGGGAGGGAGAGAGAGAGAGAGAGAGAGAGAGAGAGAGAGAGAGAGAGAGAGAGAGAGAGAGAGAGAGAGAGAGAACATAATTTAAGAAATCCACAGTTTCCTGAGATTAGACATAAAGATCCTAAGGCTGTTTTGAAATCAAAACCAGAAGTTTTAAAATTACCTGAAAGTACTGTACAGGGAAAGATGAAAAATGAAAAGTGAATAAATGAGCTTGTTGTTCATCACTGCTCATGTCAGTTGTGGGCAACTATGTTGTCCTACTGTATAGAAACCATACAAGAATATCCAGCCTGTTCCTTTATTTCCAGACAAAAGTGCTTTGATATGTGGAATAGTATGTACTATCTGAATCCTATATAGAAGCAATGCTAGGTCATTTAGTAAACCATCCATCCTCCCATGAAAAATAGGATACACACAAACATTGCCTAATCTCTATCGAGTATTTTACCTCGGATGTGAGTAGGAATTGCTAGTCAAATGAATTCAAGAAGAAATAACTACCGGTAATCTGGAGCATAAAATTACTATACACTTCATTGTTAAGGTGTTAAAGTGTTTTTAACATGTAATCAATCTTTGTTAAAGAGTATAATGAAACTCGCTAGCCCTAGCCCAGGAAATGAATATCAGTATGATATTGACAAATACTAGAAGTAACACTTCTGGACAATGCTGTATTTATTTTTAGTTCACCGACCTGGGAATTAAACAGGATCATTTCTATGGGTTTATCTGTACTGTACACCTATATCAGCTGTATGTCACTATAATTACCATAGTTTCCCCTCAATTGTCTTGAAAACTGTAATAGTTGAAGTGCTGAAAAGTCTCTGCTAAATTCATTCATTCATTCATTCATTCATTCATTCATTCATTCATTCATTCATTCATTCATGTATTCATTCAGTTTGTATGCTGCCTACATATTGGCCTCTAGGCATCTTATAAAATTAAAATTTGAAGAATCCTGGAAACAAGTGCAACATAGATATGATAGGACTTAATGTGAAAGTGAAATGTTTTTGGAGAGCAATTTTGAGTGATTTGTCTGAGTCTTACCTTGCTCTGACATCCATTGAGAGTTGGCACGTTGGTATAGAATCTGAGTGGATACAATTGGTCCATCTCCAAAATACGATCCAGCATTTGTTGCAATCCTGAGAAAATTATGGCCTCTTTCTATCAATGTTGGAGCATTCTGAGGCACAGGAAGAACTGGTCAAGAAGGGGAATAACAACACATCTATTAGAAAAATCTTTTTTGGATGAAAAAAACCCCCAGTAGAAATGAGTTTTGTCAGTCTGTAGAATTAAGGCTGAGGGGCAGTGATGGGTTTCCATTTTACTACCTGTTCGGTCATGTACATGCATGCAATGCTTCTGTGCATGTGCAGAAACGTCCGGGCAGATGGGCAGAGCCTCCTGCCACTGCCACTACTGGTTCTCCCGATCTGGGTTGAACGGGCAGAAACCCACTTCTGCTAAGGGGTTGTTAAAGACAATTGAATGACATATCTAGCTTTTTGCCTTGTCTTTGTAGAGGGGATCTGCAAATAAATTCAGTGACCTAAAAATGACAATTGTCAGAATTCTTCTTTCACATTCTCTTTTACAGACCTTCCCTCTATTTCCTGTCCTCATTCATTTTTCTTCTGACACATTCCACATATTTCTCCTGTTTGCTCATTCTCAGATGCCATTTCCTTCAAGCTGAACTAAGTTGACAAGTTTTCCTAAATCACATGTAACTTGCTAACAATAGTCTCAGTATCCATTGATTCAAAACCGTTGCTTTCTTCAAAGGCCCTTTCATAACTCAGGCTTCTTTGATACCTAGTTTTTGCCCCTCATTAATGTGCCCCCCTTTTTTGGCTTCTGATAACAGAGGCAAACTCATAAGGTCCTTGATACAGCTATAGCTCTTATGATTAGCCAATATCTCTTATACTATTCTTAAGTTTCCAGGCCTGCTACTGAAATTATTTCTAAAGGCAAGGATTTGGGAATTAGCCTAAGAAATCAAGTACTAAAATCATATTTATAACACTAAATTTTGGACCTGCCTCTCTCTTTTTTAAAGACCTAGAGAAAATACTACCTTCTCTGATGGTCATGTCAATTGTTCACAGATGATAAAGAAGCACCAACAGAGATACTCAATCAATTCAGGAACAACCTAACCATTAGAGAGTGTGGAAGCTGCCTTTGATATCAGAGCTTCCATATTATATGCAGTGGTGGGATTCAAATAACAACAACTGGTTGTCTGCCCTAATGAACGGCTGGGTGGGCGTGGGCATGGTGGGCATGTCTAGGGGGTGTGACAGGCAGCACTCGGCTTCCTGTAACCCCCCCCCCCAGAGCAAAAACAGGCCACCCCCTAGTAGGCCTCCCTGCACTTACCTGGGAGCCAAAACAGGGCATGTGGGGACTCCTGGAAGGGGCGGGGCAGGAAGGGGTGGGGCCATCAAAAATTTAACAACTGGTTCGCCTGAACCAGCCCAACCTGGCTGAATCCCACCATTGATATTATGACATGTAATAGTAGCAAATTGGCAATTACTTAATTTATAGCACCTTTATTGCAAGCTCAAGAAAGAATGGAAAGCCAATTTAGTAGAGTGATTAAGGGTGCTGAGCTAGAAACTGGGAAATCTGCCAAAGAAAAACCAACAAAACCAACTGAGGCACTGGGCCTCAGGCACAAAGCCAACCACTCTCTCTTAGCTCTAGAAAGAAGAAGATGGCAAACCTCTTTTGAAAAATATTGCCATAAATACGCATGGACTTGTGGTTGCAGGAATCAAGACTGTCTTGAAACACAAAAACACAGAGAAAAGTGGGTGGGGAGGGCATGCCAAAATCCCGTGGCTGACCCTGCACATACACCATGGGTGAGAGAGACAGTGACATGTGTTTGTCTGTCTTAGTTAGCAACATTTCTTTGAATAATCCTGAAGGAGTATATGAATCAATATGAATCAATATTGGCTGTTTGCCTTTATTATGAATTGCTTATGTTACTATATAATTGTTTCTGATTAAATCAATATTTGCTGTTGCTTCTGATATGATATGCTGCTAGAAATCATTTATTAAGAATTAAGCTTTGTTATTGGCTTCTGTTTATGTTATTGTATACTGACAGAAATTAGTTGTTTTCTAGCCTAGCAAATTGTAACCTTAATACTGGATGGCATTACTGCAAATGTTATCTCACTGCTGCGTCTCAATTCTATTCTTGGCTTCAAAGCTAGGCACATTCTTGAAAACATAGAATAAATTGTTACACGGGAATATTAGGCCCCACAGATAAAGGAACCAAACTAGGGAGTTTTCCTGGCTCAGAAATTCTTAAAGCATTCTGCCAAAAAACAACTTGGCAAAGAGGGGCTGCCACCTCCTACACAAGGCTATAGGAATGCTCCATAGATAAGGTAGACAGAGACAGGAGCTTGAACAAAAAATGCTTTAAAGATCATGTTGGTAACAAATCTTTGTCTCTGATTGGATAATCTTTGTTTCTATCTGCCTAAAATGTATATAATACTCTGAGCCATTCTTACAGGGTGTGGCTATTCCTTACATGCATTTGCTTGTATGTTTTGAATATAGTTTTGTCACCCAGCTTTTGCTATGGCCATAAATAAAAGCTGATATTTTTTGCAAGCCTCGTCTCGAGTCTCATTTTCTTTGGCATGTCAGTGGCTTGGGGAAACTGTTGGAACCTTACAATCCTTTCACCATCCTTTGATCTAATCATAGTGATTTGTAAGTATGGCATAGAGGTACAGTAAGAAAATGATTATTAGGATTTAAAAGCTCCCTCTTCTATCTTTCCCCAAAAAATCAATCTAGGAAACATTCTCATTTGCTGAAAGAAAAAGGCTGAACCTTTAATTCTGATTGGTAAGTTTCCTGCGTTCTACTTTACATTAAAAGGCATTTCTTAAAAAAAAACAATTTACAGCAGTGGGTTCCGGATCCCATTGCAACCAGTACGGTGCAACGGGGCTTGGCGCCCACCACATGAACGCTTGTGATGCTCCAGCTGCTTGGCGGACTCCATGCACTTGCGCAGAAGCCCCGAAAACTTCAAATACCGGTAAGGAGCGCAGGTTGGCCCTCCGGAGCACTGTACTGGAATGGTACCTAGTGCTCCCGGCAGGCACCGGTACGCCCGTACTGGGGCATACCGTTCGTAACCCACCACTGATTTACAGGTAGTCCTCAGTTTATGACCACAATTGAGCCCAAAATTTATTTTTCAAAATGAGAGAGTTGTTAAGTGAGTTTTGCCCCATATTACAACCTTTAGCAATAGCAGTTAGACTTATATACTGCTTCATAGGGTTTTCAGCCCTCTCTAAGCGGTTTACAGCCCCCAACAACAATCCGGGTCCTTATTTTACCCACCTCGGAAGGATGGAAGGCTGAGTCAACCCTGAGCTGGTGAGATTTGAACAGCCGAACTGCAGAACTGTAGTCAGCTGAAGTAACCTGCAGTGCTGCATTTAACCACTGTGCCATCTTGGCTCTTTTTTTGCCACAGTTGTTTCCACAGTTGTTAAGTGAGCCACGGCAGTTGTTAAATTAGCAACACGGTTGTTAAGTGAATCTGGCTTTGCTTGTCAGAAGGTTGCAAAAGGTAATCACATGACTCCGGAAGACTGCAACTGTCATAAATATGAGTCAGTTGCCAAGTGTCTGAATTTTGATCATGTGATTGTGGGGAAGTTGCAATGGTTGTAAGTGTGAAAAATAAGTGACTTTTTTCAGTGCCATTGTAACTTTGAACTGTCACTACATGATTGGTTATAAGGATTACCAACGACTATCTGTACACTGGATACTGATGTTGAGACTATTTGCAGCTCGCTTCTTTCTGGTAATGTTTGCAATGCCCAGGGCATCAAGCCACTGACATTAGCTAGCAGTTACTGAAATCACTTGGATAAATGCACTGAAGCTGCTAGGATGAGAGGGGAATCTGGATGATAAATGATGGCAAGAAATTTCTCATTTACCTTTAACTGCAACTTGAAAAGTTTTTTCGGCCATGCCAACTCTTGTCTCGGCAACATAGACCCACGTTCCAGAATCAGCAGGCTGGACACTTTTCATAAGAAATGTAGCTTCTAAAGCATCTGACATGTTGCTTTTTTTGGCTACTGTGACAGGCTAGGCAACAAAAATTTTTTTTTAAATTAGACATTTTACCACAATGCAAAAAATAGTCTGTTTTTAGCAATGGGGTTTTTTTTTGCCTCTTTTTTTTTTTTTTTTTTTTTTTTTAAAGCAGAAAAATCAACATTCAGGTAAAATTTCATTAGGGAGAGAAAGCAATGAAAATTATATACCTATTTTATGTTTCAGGTTAAAAATGTTACTGTAATATCAATTGAATATGTTTTAATATCTAAAATGGACTTTGAATATTTGATGAGACAATGCTAAAAGTTTTTGCCTTCATAGGACCATCATGCTTCTTGTTTTATTGCTGTGATTTTAACTGATTTATTCTTTGCTTTAGTATATATAACCCCAGAACAGAAGATGGGTTCTTGAAACTTAAGACTTATTGCAAGTAGAGATGGAAAGGAGCAAAAAATGAGGCAAAAGAGATTCAGTGAATAAGTACAATGATCTCCATTAACTTATCCTTCCTACAAAAGAATAAGATCATGAGGAACTTACTAGAAGGATGGCTCCATCTTTTTTAATTAATTTAATGTCTTCCTTGGTAGGAGGTGGTTTGCCAGTAATTGTGCAGGTCGACTTGAACTCTGAACCAGCATTGAGTTCAATTTCATCAAGCGAGGTCTCTATCTTGGGGGATTCATCCGCTGTACCTGCATACATAAGGAAGCATAATTGTTTATAATTTAATTAGCCCAGATTAAATCACTTTAATTAGTCTGCAACTCCACCAGATACATATCTTCAACCAGACCTGAACACACGTCTTGCTCTTCCTAGACCAACATCTTCACCACCACACCACATTGTGTCAGGGAATTACACAGCAAGTGTCCAAAGGGAGTCAAAGATGCTGACACTAACTCGTAGTTTTATGTAAATAGGTATATTTTACATCTATATATACAGCACACAAGATAGTTAGGCAAACAGGAGCATCATAAAAGTAAATCACAGAGCACACAGGGCACAAAGAAGAAAAAGGTTGGGGGTGGGAGTCCGTGTGTGTGTGTGTGTGTGTGTGTGTGTGTGTGTGTGTGTGTGTGTAAGTTACAAGTCAGCAAATGATATTGCAGAATATATTTATAGATATAATTATAGGTTGCATTTTGTGCTGATAAATAAATAAAGGGAGACTAGTATAGATCTATTTCAAGCTATTTAGCTCTCATCAGCTAGTCATTCCCTTACTGGGATTCGAACCTGGGCTGTTTTACATGTTAGGCAGTTGTATTAGCCTCTAAGCCACAAGCTTTCCTCCCTTATCAGCTGAGCCGAGGAAATTATTAAGTCTCATGTCAAAGCACCTGGTGTACCCAAATATGGGAGGGAGCATACTGCTTCCCTTTTGCCTTTCAGCTCTACCCTAGGAGCCTTCCAGGTGGGAAATCATTTTTTGCACAAAAATGGTTTTCTGCTTGGAAGGCTCCTAGAGTGGAGCTGAAAAGCAAAAGGGAAGCAGTATGCTCCTCCCATATTTGGCACATGGGGTGCTTTGACATCATGCACACACACACACACACACACACACACACACACACACACACAAACATTCTGCAGTATGATTTGCTGACTTGTAGCTTCTGATCAGAGTCACATCCACAGATGTATAGCTTTATTGTCATTGTACATCATATATACAACAAAATTGGTTTTAGCCTCACTGGTGCAATCATGACCAAAAATGCAAATAACATAAATAGTATAAATAATAATCCCTATGCAAGTAATTAGGGGGGGGAGGAGAAAAAGAAAGAAAAAGAAAAATTAGTCATAGATTTCTGCGTGTGTGTGGAGTGATTGTGTTTGTGGCCTTTAAAAGTTTGAAAGTTGGAGGTTTATTTATTTATTTAATGTATGGCAAAAGATGAAGGTAAAGATATCCTCAACTTATGATCACAATTGTGATCATGATTATGGCTGCGATTCTGATTGTTGAAGAATGGAATTTGAAACTGACTGAATTTCAGTCAGAGATGGCGAAATTAACTGCTTTGATTAGAGATAATGGACTAGACGTAGTGGTGAGATTCAGCCAGTTCTCAACGATTCGGGTGAACTGGTTATAAAATTACACACACATATAACCTGCTATTAAAGTGGATCCTGCGCACTGCGCTGCAATGGAGAAACGAGCAACGGAGCGGCCAGCACGAGAGAAGGAGAAGGCCACTTTCCCTCTTTCTTCTCCCTGCTCATCCTCCTTCCTTCATGCCAGCCATTGCATTTCCCATTTCTCCATTGCAGCGCAGCACCCAGGATCCAATTTGATAGCAGTAGGGGGCAGTAAGTGGTACACCCAGAGTTATATTGGCTGTTGCGGGAGGCTCATCCCACATATATGGCAGAGCTGGAGGATGGAGATGGGAAGGTGGCAAATGATGATCACATTACCCGAAGACATTGCAGCTGTTGAGAATGCATATTGGTTGCCAAGCAATCAAATTTTGACCATGTGGCCAAGGTGATATATGTGGTGATATATGAATGGTTGTAAATCGAGGATTACCTATACTTCAGATAAAATTTCTGTGATCAGTACATTTTAAATTCTGGGAAGGCAGTCATATGATATGTTCATTTTAGATAACTAAAAATCCCAAAAGCAAATGGAAGAAATAATTATGGGATTCACATCATTGTTGTAATATGTTGAAACAGACAATGAATGATGTGCACAGGTTTAATCATTTCTCTTCCCTTTCTCTTTTTAATTTAACTAATGAGCAGATTCAGTGAGATGGCAGCTGTACAATTATTGAACTGCTGCCATCGTCATCTTTAAAAAATGTAAGTAGGAAAAGCATCATTAGTTCTAATCAGAGTCAGACTGGCTTCCTGCCAATCTGGTTGTCAATCACAATCCTAAATGTAAAATTTATCCTAGTTATTAAATTGGGGATATCGGTGTTTCATTACCTGTTATTAAGCTTTTTTGCAAATGGTAATGAAACAATGATATTCTTGATTTAAGAACCACAATAAATTTAATTGATTGACAAAATTCATGACCTCCATACATGTATGTGCACCCCCATGAACATTGGTGCATGTCATATATTGCAACAGTTGTTGGTCTAAATGTTAGTTTAATCTCTCTGGTCTGAACTTGAAAAATGATACATAAATGGATTTAGGCCCTTATATTATGACAGTGCATAGACAACTTCAATTGATTTTGAAGAAGTGTAGCAGCAGGGGTAGGCTGCTACAGGTTTCCCTGTGTTCGGGAGAACCTGTAGCTAACATTATGGTCAGTTCAGAGAACCTCCAAATCCCACCCCAGGCTGGCCCTGCCCATCCCTCCACTCCTCTCCCAGGATTCTCCACGTAGCCAGTTTTGGATGCGAGGTAAGTGCAGGGCCTGCGTGGAGGCTCAGGGAGGGGGAAAATGGGCCTCCCAGAAGGCCTCCAGAGCCCCGGAGGAGGCAGTTGTTTTTGCCCTCCCAGAGGCTCGAGGAAAGCTTAGGGAGCCTGGGCAAGGTGAAAACTCCCCACCATTGTGTGCAGGAGGCCAACTAGGCCACGCCCACCCAGCAACTGGGCGGAGAACCCATTGCTGACGTTTTTGAAGCCCACGCCTGCTTAGCAGGTTTGTATTTGAACAGTTCTTGGTTAATGAATTCAGGAAATCCCAGGATTATAGACTAGATTGGAAATTTGCAAAAGCATTGTGGAAGAAGCAGCAGGCTAGAAGCCCAGGAGACAATGTCTTTAATCCTTTTCTTAGGCATGAAAGTCTATAGATGATTTTGGGTCATTCACTCTTTCTCAGCCCAACTCATCTCACAAGATTATTGTTGTGGGGAAAATAGGAGGCGGAAAGAATAATAGGTATGTTTGATGTCTTCAGCTATTTATATACTGTTGTTTTGGGCCACATATAAAATATATAATATAGTTAATGTATATAAACCACCTAATAATGTTAAACGTTTATAATCCGTGGGGCTGCATTTTTAGCTGCCCAGGGTTGCGTGCAGCCTTCAAGACACAAGCTGAACACACCTGCTCTAAAACAACATGGACAGGTCTAAGTGGCTTTGTGTATCAAACATAGCTCAAGGGACTAGTGTCAATATTATTTTAAATTTTCCTTGAATATTTTGCTCCAATATTTTTTAAAGAAAGTATATATATCAATTGAATGTGTCAAGGCAATTGTAATTGCTATGAAAATTATCACAGCTAAAAAACATTCTTGCTGTTCAAATTAAAATCCAACAGCTTCTAGTTATTAAGGAAGTTGTACACTGTACTGTAATATTGTTCTACCGGAATGTCATAGAATATATTCTTATGTACAGTATTGTTATGTAGTGCATATAGTTGTGAGTTGAAGTTCTCAGTCTGGTCCTCTGTTGGAGCGGAAAAATACTCTCTCCTGATTGGTTGTGGGCTGATCAGCTTCCCTATAAAAGGAGCTGTGTCAGGCAGGGAGCAACAGTTGCCTCACAGGCAGTATTGTTAGAATACTGACAGGCAACTGTTAGAAATCACTCTGGCCTCACCTCCATTCTTCACCCAGAATATAACAAGTATTACAGTACAGTTTTTTAAAAAATTAATAACGGAAGCTATGAGTATGAATTGTAAAGCAATATACAGTATCATGTGCAGCAATGCTAATAATGTCTTGCTTCCTGGGATGTGTATGTTAGTGGGAAGGGTGTATTTTCTCTTTCAGAGAAAACGAAGATATAAAAACTGGCTTTGAGAGGAGGAATTGCTGGAAAGAAGAGTTAAATACCTTTTTTGTGTTGCTGTTTTTCAAATAGCATGCTTGCTTTATTTTTTTTAAAAAAGCCCTAGAACTGCTGAACGATAGTTCATGAACCCTGCATAAATTCTTTGTAGTTTTCTTTCATGTTGATTTGTCTTCGAATGCAGGCAATGGCTGGATTCCCTTGGCATAGAGGTACCCAATCTTTGGTGTCAAAAATGATGCGAAACATGCAAACTGGTGTGGTATTACAGGGTTACCTTTGCTTTACCTTCTTTTTCACATTGCAGACCATGCCACCCAAACTGGCAGATGCAGCCCTTAAAACTGTCACATGCTCCTCGATTACTGCAGTGGTTACACTTCAATTTACAGTCTGGTCCATAAAAATCGGGCTCACAACCTGCCAAAATGAACAGTACCAGTGAACTGTTAGGTTGCACACATAGCAAACTGCCTGAATAGCATTATGCAACAGATTACCATGCTTTTAGACCAGGGGTGTCAAACTCAAGGCCTGGGGGCTGGATCTGACCCATGGAGTGCTAAGATCCGGCCCACAGGGCCGCCCTGGAAACAGCAAGGGACTGGCCCATGGTGTCTCTGCCAGTGAAAATGGAGCTCCATTTTCACTGGCAGAGGGTTGTACGAGGCCATTGCAGCTGAAAAAGGAACTCGGGAGCCCGTTTTCTGTGGCATAGCGCTCAGGCCGCCCCAGGCACCCCCAACACAAGTGACATCGAACTGGCCACACCCACCCTGGCCACACTCTCTTTGGCTTCCCAAGGTCAAACACAATCCTGCTGCATCCCTCAATGAAATCGAGTTTGACACCCCTGTTTTAGACCATCCTATATTTGACTGACATCAGACTCTCTCACATTGGTAGGGAGTTGCTGAAATCCAGACCCCAGCAGAGTATATTCCAAAGGATGTGTTTTACCCTTGGTAAAATCCATATAATTTTGAGCAAAACTAAACTCTGCAGCTGGCTAAATGTTGTACTCCTCCCATATGTAGCTATGGTGTAGCTCTTGTTTAATAACTGTTTCCAGTTACATCAACAATGAAAAAAGTAGTTTCATGATCAATCGTCACGTTTTCAATATTTACAAATCTTTATAGCAAAGAAAAGCTTGAAGTAAGATCCTAAGCACAGTCTTAGTTTCAGTTAGCAACTGCTTCACTTAATGACCAATTTACTGGTCCCAGTTGCAGTCATTAAATGAGGATTACCTCATTATATCATTTCTTGGCAGAAAAATATGTATTGACTTCCTTAAGCACTTGTGCAATATTCAACCGAGATGCTGACTACATTATATGGTTTTAAAAAGCATAGAAGGAATGAGTTTAATCCAGAGGCTGGATTAAAAATGAGCAAACTATCCCACTGTACTTTTTTCCCCGTAGAATTAAAGTATATTCTTAGCAAAGCTGAGTTATCCCTTGCTCCCTCCACAAACACATATATTGAACCTACAAAGTTAATTTTCTTATTTCATTTTACCTTCATCACACAGGAGTCCCTTCCATCCTGAGGCACATGAACATCCATATGGATCAGGCAAGCAGAACACCAAAGATTTGCATCCTGATTTTTCTTTACATTTTTCTTGGCATGCCTTCCCAAATGTGTTTTCTCCGCAAGCTTTTTGTTGTTGTTGTTAAAAAAAAAGGACAATATTTAAAGTGAGGTGAAATAATATTTCTTGGATGCCTGAAAATTGTGATAAGCAAACTTTATTTTCAAAGTGTAAAAGTAATTTTTTTAAAAAATCTGTCTTCCTCCGTTTATAACTCTTTACTTTTTAATAATTTATTTTCTGTAAGCCGCCCGGAGTCCTTTGGGATTGGGCAGCCTATAAATTTATTAAATCAATCAATCAATCAGTAATATAACAAAAGCAGAATCCTCCAGAAAGAAAGCATGTGTTAAATATTCACTCAACAAAGCTCTTTTTTTAATGTCTGACACACAGAGAAGTGGGTAACTCCTAGGTGGGAGCTCATTTTTACTTTACCTTGGAAGTTAACAGCTATAGTAAGAGAAGCACAATCACTAGACATCCCTGCTTAGATCATACATTAAACATTTATGTCTCCAAATGCTGGAAACCATGCTTTATTTATTTACTTGGACATAACTGCCAGACTTGGGCAGTTGATAAATGATATGATGATGGATAGATTGATAGATTAAGAAAGGAAGGAAAGAAGGAAGGAAGAAAGAAAGAGAAAAAGAAAAAGAGAAATAGAAAGAAAGAAAGAAAGAAAGATGGAAGGAAGGAAGGAAATTCAGTTTAATTCCTCCTTAAAAGCTTTTCCTTAAAAGCAAGGAAACCTTTATAGGATTAAGCTGTACTAAATTCTCTTAATAAGGGAGGGAATACTTTTTTGCTCTTCACCACTACCAGTATCTTTGTAAATACTTCTTTGATAGCTTCTAAACCATAACACCTCAAATGTGGTCAATATATTAGATATATTGATCTCTTGTTTTAGGGGAAATTGTTCATCAACACATGATCTTTTTTCTTCTTTTACCTTTCTCACATGTTTTCCCCATAAAGCCTGGTGGGCAAATGCATTCTCCAGTATCTTCATGACAGATGCCATTATTCTTGCAGTCTGGACAAGGAAAAGAACACTCAGGTCCCCATTTCTGAGCTTCACACCCTTTACATAAAAACATAAGAAGAGTTGGTAAGCTAAATAGTGAAAAGGATTTGTAAATCTCCACTGGAGTATCTCTCAGTGTCAAGGGGAGCACAGCATAGGGAAATGAACAGCCTTTCTTATTTGTATCATCTTAGAAGAAATCTCTTGAGGAAGAATGGTTTTGTCTCTCTTTGAAAAACTTTTTGCTCTCCCTGTCTCTGTTACCTCTCCTTTTTCTTCCCTCCCACCAAAAGAGTTTACAGGAAAAGTGCAGGTGAGCAGTGGTTGAACTGGATTCCTTATAGAGGGCCCCACTTCAATATGATTGTCAATAAAACTAAAAAAATGTAACCATGAAATCACCAGCACTTAGGTTGGACTCCAAGGAGTCTATCTTGACAGGATTTTTGACAATTGTCTGATAGTCACATGTGAGCCTTGATAATTCATCCCTGGTGACAAAATGATAAAACACTACAAGATTGTTACAATCACCAAAATGCCTTCCAATGGCAAGCAGTTGCACCTAGCTCATAAGACATGCTGGCAACTGAAAGACTAACAACTATCAAGATTAAAGAACAAAAACAGGAAGCCAAATACAGGGGATGACAAATATTTGGAAGAACATAATGTATGCTATCTCAATGAATTCATTTAGCCCAGTCAGTCACTGCTGGGTGTGGTCTTCAAAACAAATTTTTCATAACTCAGATTGCATAATTCTATAATTTCCTCTTAACTCAAGAAATTTTCTATGTGTTCCAGACCTAAATTACCCAGAATAACAGATCTGCAAGGGTGGCCTGAAATCTACTGCCCTACTTCACTCTTTTCTTCTCTTTTTTGGCCAATAAAATGAAAGGCTTATTAAACTTCAGGGTAATCAAGTTTGATTGAATAGAGTAGACTAAGACTGAATTTTTTGGCTGCAAAGTCCACACATCCGGTTTATGTTGATGTTGGATGGACAACCTATCCTAATCAAAACCTCACTTTTCAGAAGTTCTTCCAAAGCTTCGCCTATTAATATTCAGCTTAAGGAAGCTCCAGGGTTCCAACTGAGAAGACAGTTTTGAGTGTTAATATTGGAGCTGCAAGGTTGGCTGTTTCCCCACCGATAGGAAGGTTTGCCTTCCAGCTTCCCAACTGTCCTTCCCCACCAAAAGCAAGGCATTTTGTGGCAATTTGCTGCGTTTCAGATGTGCAGCTCTATTTTCTTCCCACAAAAATCAAATGGAATGAGGAAAACATGAGAAGTCAAACACTGATTAGTTGCCAATTTTTGCAGGCCCACCAGTTAGTTGGAGGGGACACTGGTAGGCTCCTGGGTAATACAAGTAGTCCTTGACTTATGATCAGTTGCTTAGCAACCATTTAAAGTTACAACAGACCTCCCCAAAAGATTCTTATAAACTGTATTCAGAATTCTGACAGCCCATCTC
Source organism: Thamnophis sirtalis (assembly GCF_051295495.1). NCBI lineage: Eukaryota > Metazoa > Chordata > Lepidosauria > Squamata > Natricidae > Thamnophis > Thamnophis sirtalis. The sequence goes on along the minus strand of NW_028261385.1, from coordinate 84,191,097 downwards.
TTGGCCTTGCCTGCCAGGTATGCTCAGTAAGCTACTTGCATTTGGAACATCCTGCAATTTATGACTTTTTTTTTGCCAGAAACCAGTGTTTACTTCTTGTTTTCAGCAAAAAAAACAACAACACCCATTACAGAGAATAGGTTTGGTTAACAATTGCAGAGTCACTGAACAATTGCTGCACCAAAAAAATCATAAAATCAGGTCAGTCATGTGATGGACCCACTTAATGACCGGTATGACTTACAATCGTAATTCTTCACTCAATTCTGGTCATAGATTGAGGATTATCTATATTGGGGCTTTTGAGAATGGCAAAAGGGAGGATGTTGGATAGCCTGAAAGTAATTCTGGGGGTTTGTTGAGTAAAACCAAGTGGGTGGGTAAACATATCTTTAGTTGAAAGTGAACAAAACTGCATGCTAACTGGTTTACACTTTGGAGGTCAGATTTAAACTAGACATTTTTGTTTTGGAAAAGAAATCTTGCAACATCTCTTTCCTTAGCTATACCAGAGCTTCATCGCAGTTTTCTTCTCTAAATCTCTCCAGAGCTACATCGTATGTTGTAAAAAGTCAGATGTGCAAGAAATAGCCGGCTCAAGACCTCAAAAGAATGATAAGAGTGAGATATGGGGAACCAGTTTGCAGCTGTAAGATGGCTTGGCACCTTGATCCAAATTAGGAACATACTTTAGACTGGCATCTTACGATGTATTTTCTTCAAAATGAAACAGAGCAACTTAAGCATACTTTTTAAGTTTAAAAAAGAAAGTTGATAGCATTTCAGCTTGCTTGTACAGAACCCCAGAGGCAAATAATATCTCTACCCATGACTCAGTGTTAAAAGAACATCCTATGAGTAAAGGCCAAAGGATTCCTGTTTTAGCTTTCTGTTTAAGGAGTTGATCAAATCTTACTTCGTACAATCAGTCGAGTGTAGGCTGAAGTGAAATGGCTTCCTCCTATGTATCTGGCTGAGTAAACTCCTGCATTATCAAGGTGAACTGAAGACAGGGGTATTGTTAGCAGTTCTGGAACTCGCTTGAGAACAGAGTATATAAACGTACCTGCAATGGAGAGAAAAATCCAAAGGCATGTAATTGAAGATGTGGATCAACCAATGAGAACATGTCTTCTGAGAACAATGAGAACATGTCTTCAACTGATTTTCCATAGCACCCATTCATCACTTGACATCTAAAGCTTTACTAATATTTTGAATGTATGAAACAATGAGCACAGATAAAATGGAACATTTGTGATTTTTCTTATTTTCTTTCGCATGGAGATAGGGGAGATTCTACATTTAATTGTTACTATTACTCAGATTAAAACACTTCTTGGGTTATGTACAGATCAATTAAAATTTGAAATACAAAATAAAACCCCTTGCCACTTGGATCTTTTTCTTCTAATATGGTAATACCCAGTTGTACCCAGTTATCCAGTCTCAGATTTCCAGATTATCACTTTAATCATTTTAATTAGCTACTATATAATTCTTCCACCATGAAGATTACACATTTTAATTTGGAATTAGAATTAGAATTCTTTATTGGCAAAATGTGATTGGACATAAACAAGAAATTTGTCTCCAGGGTATAAACTCTCAGTGTGTATACAAGCAACAAGTGATAATCATAAGATACAATCACCATAAATCATAGATTCAACACTAATTTGACCCAATTGCATTTTTCATAGTTATGATCTCTGTAGTATCCTGATGGTCATGTGATCAAAATTCAGGTGTTTGGCAACTGGTTCATATTTATGACCGTTGCTGTGATTCCCCTTGTGATTTTTTTTGACAAGCAAAGCCAGATTCACTTAACAACCAGGTTATCAACTGCAGTTATTCATTTAACAACCATGGCAAGAAGGGTCATAAAATGAGGCACACATCACTTAAGAAATGTTTGACTTAACAACAGAAATTTGTGGCTCATTGGTTGTTGCAAGTTGAGGACTGTCTGTATCAGTTTGCACAATAGCATGAGTGTCCCAAAGATGCTTTTTCAGGAAGCAAGTGGACTTTCTTGTTTTTTCTTTGAAGACATTTCATTTCTTATCCAAGAAGCTTCTTCAGCTCTGACTGGATGGTGGGGAATGGAAGGATTTATATCTCTTGCAGACAGCTAGTCATTTGCATCCTTTTAGAGAAGTCGTTGAGGCCACTTGGAGGTTTATCTCTATCCTCAAAGAAAAAACCCAGAAAGTCCAATTGCCTTCTGAAAAAGCACCTTTGGGACAACCATGACCCGGATGACTGAGAAACTGAGAAACTCCATAGACTTTTAACAATGGAACGAGGTTGCCATGAGATGACCTCTGTAGGAAAGCTGAGCCTTGCATGGCATGGCATGACACTGCATTGCATCATATTATATGGTATCTCATTGCATCACATCGGCTGGGCACCTCTGCAAAAAATAGAAAGGTAAGTTTGGATACTGCTGGGCCCTGGAGCTAGCTGAGGAGCAGGTTTGGTTCTGCAAGTCCATAGGTGGCTATGTGGGGGAAAGGTCTCGCCCTACAAGCTCTTAACAGCTTCCCATGCACTGATAGCTTTTGCTGCACAGCTTTAGGCTCCCATAAGTTGCTGAATGGCTGAATTGGGACCAGGCCAAAGACCTGCATGCGGAGATAATGGGTGTTTGTGTGAATGGAGCATCCCTGTGGTTGGTCATAAGGGTGAACAAACCAGGGACACTGCAATGGCTGTAACCAGGTCTTAAGTAGCTTTGGGAGAGTCTGTTGTAACTTAAAATAGTCACTAAATGACCAGCCTAAGTTGAGGACTACTTCTACAGTATTATCCAGAAAGGAAAGGGGAAAAAAAAGCACAAATACCATTTTTGTAGATTACTGCATCTTCCTCATTGAAAACCTTTCTGATGAAGGAAATGTTGACAACTTCACCCTTGTTTGCTGTAATGGTTAAAGCGACTGGTAGGAACGAAGCTAAAATAAAAATAAAACAAAATAGATTATGGATCTGTTCTTTCTTACCAAATCCTCCAGCATGGAAATTAGAATGACATACTGTAATATGGGGGGAAACTGTGTAATATCTGAATCAGAGGTGGGTTGCTACCAGCATTACTGCTGGTTTGGTGCGCATTTACACCAAAAAAAGGTCTGTGCATGCTCAGAACATTAGAAAAACGGGGAAAAAATAAATTTCTGCAATGGAGATTGTTCTGCGCTTGCGCAGAACCAAAAACTAAGATGGCGCCTGTGACAATAGAACCGGTTTGGGTTCATGGGCGCCGAGTTAATACCTACAAACCAGTAGGAACCCACCTCTGATGTGAATATATTCAGAGATGGTTGGTTCATTAAAAAGAATGTAGTAATGTTCTATTTGAAAATGATCTCCAAATGGGACAAAGGAATTCTATAAGCCAACTTTTCAAATTTTAGCTATAAATCTTTTCCATAAATGAAGGTGGATATACCTGTCCCAGCATAGTGTTACAGGATCCAATCTGGGTCGGTCACTGGGACCAGAGGTTTAGTCTTCCAAGCTTTTGGACTTGTAGCTCTAGCCCATTCTCGCAGAAGGTCTTTCTAGCAAAGTATGTGTAAATTTTTTGATTGATTCTGTGTGGGTAAGTGATATGTGTGTGTGTAAATATTAAATAAATGCTTAACATAGATATGCATATATGCACACAAACACATATGCATACTTATTTCCAAAGAAGATCTTCCTGGGGTCTCTTCTCTTCATTTTTTTGGATTTCCCTCCTACTTTGGAGCCTTATTCCTTTTGTATCACTAGTTCAATTTATCCATCGGCTCCATGCTTCATGACATTGTTAGAAGGCAGAGGAATCCACATTCTTTCATGGGCTCCATTCCAATGTATTTTTAGTCTGTGGCCTATATTTGAGTAATTCATTTGTTTACAAGTGGCTTGGATTCCTCATTCAGGAAAGAAGAATAACCAGGCTTTGTAGCAGGAGCAGCTTGCTTGACATCTTAAACTGGAACCACAGTTTGCTGAGGGGTTTCTGGCATTTCACTAGGTTTAGTTTTTCCAACCATAGTCCACTGCCTTGAGAACTGCACCATTCCATTTTCAAAATTAACTTGGCAAATATTTATTGGGATACTACTTGACGTCAGGATTAATTATTTGCTCACCTTATATAAACCCAGAGGAGGGTTCCTAGCGGTGTGGACCCGTTTGGCCGAGTAGGTAGTAACTCAGCCACCCACGCCCCTGAATTGGTTCTATCGGCTGCACCATAGGCACCGCCAGCTTGTATTTTTGCTTCTGCGCATGCGCAGAAGCAATTTTTTTCACTACTGTGGATGCGCACGTAGCGTGTCCCTGAGCGACCCAACAATAAAAGAATCTGTAACCCACCCCTGTCTAAACCTCAATCAAGATATCCACCATGAGCACTGGGGCCACTCCAACAAGGAGTTCTGAAGTTACAAACCTCACATGAAGGCCACCCACTTTGAAAAAGCTGATCTATTACAGAATTGTCCACTCTGACATAGAAGGATTGTCCAGCACAACCATTTTGAAGGAACTGAGAGGAAACTCAATGAAGAAATTTCAGAGTGTCAAGTACTTACAATATCACAGGACAGTAGTAATAGCACTTAGACTTATATACTGCTTCATAGCACTTTAAGTCATTTACAGAGTCAGCCTATTGCCCCCAACAATCTGCGTCCTCATTTTACTGCCCTTGGAAGGCTTGAGCCAGTGAGAATCAAACTGCATGCAGTCAGTAGAATCAGCCTGCAATACTGCATTCTAACCACTGTGCTAGCACAGCTCTTTAATAATGTATTATTTTATAATAATACTGTAGGTGTTAATATTTCTTATAATATATAGAATCATAGGGGTGGAAAAGGTCTTGGAGGTCTTCCAGTCCAACTTCCTGCCCAAGAAGTCCCATTGAGTAATATATTAAGCAATGGAACATCTTGCCTCCTTACAATAAATATTGTACGTTTTCACTGCCAGGAATTTCCTCATTATTTCATGAGAAGTCCTATTGCTGTACACTGCTCAGTAGCCTCAGTTTGGAGCTTCTGTAATAATAATAAAAAATCTCAACAGAAAAAGGAAATTGAACTGAGGCTCCCAGTTTGATATTCTCCTAAGAAGCCTGAGAGTGATCTTATCACTGAGAGTGATAAACCAGGAGTTCAATTTGGTTTATAACCCCCAGCTATTTCCCATTGCATTACATTGAAATGCAATGGGAATAGCAATAGGATACAGGAAAACCAGCTTTTCCTTATTGACAATAACTGTGTGTAGCCTTATACTCTATTATAATTTGTACAGTTAAAACAGAGGAATTAATACTGGATAGAATTTTAATCAAATATATTACATTTTCACACAAATATTGAAGTACACCAAGGAGTCAAATGTCTATAAACACGTTTCAAAATATAGTACAAACGGATATGCAACAAAATTCCAGAAATTGCTACAGGAAAGGGCGAGAGGTTTATGAGACTATTTTGGTCCTAGACAGTCAGATATTTAACTACACACACAGAATCCCTTGCATGTTTTAACAAAGAAAGCCTTGATGTTTTGGATGATTAGAAAGAAATCTATTTTTAGAATTTTATTACCATAAACACAATATTTAATTCATCATCCAACATGCAAAAACCATATAAAAGAGCTTTGAAGCAACATTTTATTTATTTATTCATATAACATTGGCATTTTAAATTTAAATGCTTAATATAAAGCAAGGGTTGCCGTTGTACTGATTAAAAGGTACATTCCAAAGGAGGCAGCATTTTGGCTACAGGATTATATTCACTATTCAGTTATCCAATCTAAAATCTCTATTTCCATTGAAATTGAGATTTAAGAAGTTTAATTTTGGATGTTTATGGACATTTGAAAAATTATCTTGTTTTGTCTCACACTGGATTCTTCCCCATGGTTGCAATAATGTGCTTCTCTGCCTGTCCACGATTAACACAAAAGAATATCAGCAACAAGGCCAATCACTAATTTTAACTTGCTGGACTCTCTTAGATTTAATGTGACAGGGCTTAAGGTGGTGGAATAGAGTCCCTTGTCATCACCTAGCGATGTGATCACCAATGTGATCATCAATCACCAATTCTTCTCCTCAAGGGAGGAGGCAATATTTGAATGATGATTAGACCCATAGGTGTAGTCATCTGTCAAAGCCTGTTCTTGAGACATCTGATCCATAGAGGCAGCAGGAGGGGATGTTACCCAGCAAAGGAGGAAAACACTGTTTCTCTATTGAATCAAGAGGACATATAACGGGGAGGGAGAACGGACAATTGATGCTAAAGAAGTACTCCTCATTCTGCTGATTCTATGCATCAGAGCCATGGTGGCACAGTGGTTAGAATGCAGTATTGCAGGCTAATTCTGTCCACTGCCAGCAGTTGGCATCTCACCAGCTCAAGGTTGACTCAGCTTTTCATCCTTCTGAGGCCAGTCAAACGAAAACCCAGACTGTTGGGAGAAATATGCTGACTCTGTAAACTGTTTAGAGGATGCTATAAAGCACTATGAAGTATATAAGTCTAAGCGCTATTGCTATTGCTATTCCCCCACCACTTTTCTTGTCAACTCTGACGCTACCTGCAGATTGAGATAAACCTGACCTATAATTTCGTTACCCAAAATATTGATTTATCTTATAGCCCAAATAGTCCAGTTTGGAATTTGTCACAATTGTAAAGGATATTCATATCTGGACCTATGTCCCCATATGGAGCTCCCATTTTTTATTATTTGTCTCCAATAGCCAAAAGTTTTAAAAGGATCTGAATGATCACTAAGAGTCAATGCGGACTTGATGATAACCAATCAATCAATTGGACAATGCCAGCTGGCAGCTCCCCGAGGGAGGGCCTTCTCTGTAGCTGCACCGGCCCTGTGGAACGAGCTACCCGCAGAGATCCGGACCCTTACCACTCTCCCGGCCTTCCGTAAAGCTACCAAGACCTGGCTGTTCCGGCAGGCCTGGGGCTGTTGATTAATATCCAGCCCCACTTGATTGAATGGATAATGTATTAATTTTTAATAATTGTATTTTTAAAATTTTTATATGTTTTTATTTTTTGCTGTGAGCCGCCCAGAGTCCCAAGGGAGTGGGCGGCATACAAATCTTAGTAAAGTAAAGTAAAGTAAAAAGTAAAAAGTAAAAAGTAAAAAGTAAAAAGTAAAAAGTAAAAAGTAAAAAGTAAAAAGTAAAAAGTAAAAAGTAAAAAGTAAAAAGTAAAAAGTAAAAAGTAAAAAGTAAAAAGTAAAAAGTAAAAAGTAAAAAAGTAAAGTAAAGTAAAGTAAAGTAAAGTAAAGTAAAGTAAAGTAAAGTAATTATCTGGTTCCAAAAAATCATTTTCAAACATGTATTTGCAGTGGGACCTTTGCTTATAATAGGACAAAGTACCTGTTCGTTGCATCTTCATTGTATATATCACCTTCATGTTATCTTTGAATTTTCCTTCACAAAAGTATGCTCCAATGCTTTCCCCAGACTTTTCCCTTTGCCATGTCACTTTTTTTGCTATCCCTCTCGTTTCATCCTCAGCCACTGCCAAGGGGTTTCGATTCTGGCTCATTAAGGCATCATAATCTCGGCCAATTTTAACAGAGTCCAGGGAACACCATCGAGATGCAATACAAATTAGTGATGTCTCTGAATCGGCCACAGTGGGGAGTGAGTTGATCAATATCAAATCAAATGCTGTCTCTGCATTGCCTGCAACAAAAGGAAAAAAAAACATTTGAAGAATCCATTTAATTTTACTTCTTTATCTTTTATCCTCCTTTTTCAGTGGGCCCATAAAAAGCAAAGTAGAATTGACCTTGGTTAGGATTTAGATGGAGAGTGCTTACATGTTCTAGAACTTCTAAGGCTGCAAAGCCAACCTGCAAAATTGAAAACGGAGAACTACTTTTACTCTTTTGTCAAAAAAATCCTACATGCACAAGTCCATGAAATCATCAGAAGTCAAATTCAAGTCCTGCAAAAGTTAAATAGAGGGGGGGGGGGAGTTCTGAGTAAAAGTGTTCCTTGTGACTCAACTCACACGATTCGAATATGCTTTTGTTTTCTTAATTTCATTCACCTCACTATCAGATTTGGGTTAATGTCAGGGTTCCAAGTAACACCCCCAACGAAAGAAGACTCCAAGGCTTGAGTTTCCTCAAAGTTCCATTTTATTAGATGTGCCATATTGGCACATCTGGGAAAACCCAAATCTCAAAGGTTCCAGGTTTTCCCCACCTAAAAGAAAGTTAAATTCCCTGCCCAGCACCCACATGTCCATCACATGGTCCAATCAGGCACCGTCCAAAACTGGAGGTGCTTCCCAATCATACCATAGCAGCTGCCAGGTAAGGTGTCCTTGACTTTGTGAAAAATAATGTTATTTTAACTACATATCTCCCATACTCCATATAATCTGCCCTCCCATTTTCTCACAGTAGAAAATATGGCAGGCCTGAAGGCCCGGTGTAAAAGAAGGCTTCCAGGTCTTAAACTCACATTAAACCAAAGTCTAGAAATAGAAGAGTCCTGCAGCGAGACTTGCTCTGTTACTAATGGTAGTCCAATGATTAATGGCATCCATATTTAACACAGTGGATGGTGATGTTTAGAAGAAGGGAAGACAGCAAAGCTGAAGGAATCACCATTGCTTTGCTTATCATAAGCTACTAGCACAGTGGTGGGTTCTGGATCCTGTTGTAACTGGTACGCTGCAACGGGGCCTGGAGTCCACCACATGAACACCAGCAGCACGCGCATAGCACGTGCATGTGTACTTACTACCCGTGATGCTCCAGCTGCTCGGCGGAGCATAACGCAGGTGCCATACGCTCCGTGCATGTGCGTGAAAGTCCTGATCGGCTCAAAAAGAGGTAAGGAGAGCGGCCGGGCGGGTGGACCCTCCAGAGCACTGTACCGGAGCAGTACCTGGTACTCCCAGCAGGCACCGGTACGCCTATACCGAGGCATACCGGTCGTATCCCACCACTGTGCTAGCATGTGCCCAGTTAAGGCAACACCAAATGGTAATATGTCTCAATAGATTCAGTAAAGCAAGATGGGCCAGCAGATTTCAAATCTAGAGTTTTCTGTTAATTCATTGGCAAATAATACTTTAACTCAGCAGTGGAGAAAGGCTGTAGGAGTTGTCAAATTAGCAAGAAACTTTCTGAAATTGAATGAGGTTAGGTACAGAGCATGTTTTCTTTCTTTCTTTTGATAAACCACATTTTATTCCTACAATTCTTTTATTATCAGTGATGATTAACCAATAATCATCATACTTAACAAACAGAAACTGGAGTCTTTAGATAAATGGCACAGGATGATTACATGGCACGGAGAAAATTTTGATTTTGCTTCATTTTGAAATAGTTCATGAAGCAACATAGATGCAGTCTTTTAAAATATAACATTTTTGATTCCTGGTCTCAACACGATTGGGATTTACTTCAGACATCCAAGGGTGGAGGCAAGTTTCATATGTCAATATTTTTGCCTTTAAAGCTTGAGGGTAATTAATTACATTGAAACAAATTTATAGTTGATACTCCTAGTGATCCAAAGGCAGTTAATCCCAACCAAGATAATTTGCATTGTCTAATAGAGGAGGAACATTTTCTGAGAAGAGGAGGCCAGGCATTACTGTAAACACTTTAGACAGAATTGGCCACTGAAATAAAATCACATCTAAAGGCTCTGGCTTCAATAATGATAGCCATTGTGGTGGTTGTTTTTTAATACTAATGCCTTGGCATGTCAGTTTCTAGTATGTATTAATTATGGATTGAATTCAGAGCAAAACACATTCATAGAAGTTTCTCAAAAGCATTGGCTTCTACTACTCATTTCTATCTCCTTTATCTCTTTCTTCTCTCAGAGTTATCTAGAAATGGTGCCAAGAGACTTGCTTGGGAATTTAAGATTATTCTGATGCCCAATTATGTGGAAAAAGATTTCCTTCACATATATCTTCATTTGCCTCCTGCTCTCCTGGTGCTTTCCTTTGGCTAAATAATGATTCAATTCCTTATCAAAGTCGAAGACATGCATTCGCCGCATTATTTATTTATTTTATGGCTTATATTACTTTATAAGTAAGTCAAGGTGGGTGAATGTACTTAATATTCCTTTCTACCCAGTGGTGGGTTCCTACCGGTTCGGACCGGTTTGGCTGAACCAGTAGTGGTTTGGTGGCCTGGGTCGCTGGAACCGGCAGTGATACAGGCCTGCCACGCCCCCGACCTGGTTCTCTGGGAGGTGGCATAGGTGCCACCATCTTGTTTTTGGCTTCTGCGCAGGCGCAGAGCAATTTTTATTGCATTGCAAATGCGCGCGCATCATGAACAAACCGGCAGTAGTGCCTGCTGGAACCCACTCCTGTTCCTACCCCTATCTTCCCCACACCAGCAACCTTGTGTGTTGAATTGGGCTGAGAGAGAGTGACTGGCCCAAAGTCACTCAGCCAGCTTCACATGCCTAATATCTTTACAAAAGGGAGTGTGTTTCTAATTAAAAATAGGAGGAAAAACATATTCCAGTTGGTTAACTATTTACATATCTCATGTAAAGTTCCTCACGATTAGCACAGTGGTGGGATTCAAAATTTTTTAATACCAGTTCTGTGGGCTAGGCATGCCGTGGCTTGGTGGATGTGGCGTGGGTTGGTGGGCGTGGTGTGGCTTGGTGGGGATTAGTTGGTGGGTGTGGCAGGGGAAGGTTACTGCAAAATCCCCATTCCCTCCTGATCAGCTGGGACTCAGGAGGCGGAGACTAGATTGGGGAGGGGCCAGTCAGAGGTGGTATTTACTGGTTCTCCGAACTACTCAAAAACTCTCCTACCAGTTCTCCAGAACTGGTCAGAACCTTCTGAATACCACCTCTGGATTAGCAGCTTTATACTGCTTTAATTTATAGTGCTTTCATTTTCAGGGGGTGGGAAAGAATATTCTCCCAGCATTTAAACAAAAAGAAATTTTACAAAATCTGGATTTATTTAAAAAGTTTATACCATATACAGCTAAGTAGCAAAACTACCTAAAATCTTTGTTGGGGACCATTTCCTGACTGCATTGATTCATCAACCATTAATGTTCTGCAGACCTACATTACTGTACTCATCTCATTATATTTGCTTCTCATCCTTTCCTAAGATCCTGACATGATCCAGACAGCAAATCTAGTAAAACAGAAATGGATGCCTGTGTGCTTTGCTTTGCCTTTACTGATGATCTTCTTTCTGCCTCAAGAATGAGGCTGGCAAGAGGTACAGGCCTTATAAATTTAGGAAAGTGATTGGTAGTTTCCCCCTTTTTGTTATTCCTCCTCCTCATTGGTAGGAAAAGCACCTACCAATCATATTCCTTAATGTATGATGATATAAGGACAGGAAGTGGAGGTAGATACACAGGTAGTCCTCGACTTACAATCACAATTGACCCCAGGATTTCTTGTTAATGTCTCACTTTCTTTATTAAGTGAGAATTTTGTTTTTGCTCCATTTTGCAGTCTTTCTTGCCTCAGTTGTTAAGTGAATCACTGCAGCTGATAAGTTAGCCACCCAGTTGTTAAGCGAATCTGGCCTTCCCATTGACTTTGCTTGTCAGAAGGTTGCAAAAGGGGAATACATGAGCTTGGGACACAGCAACGGTCATAAATATAAACCAGCATTTGAATTTCAATCACATGATTGTGGGAATGCCTCAAAGGTCATAACTGTGGAAAAATGGTCATGCCACTTTTTTCAATGCTGTTTGTTGTAACTTTGAATGGTCACTAAATTAATTGTTGTGAGGATTATCTCTGCTGAAAGTGACTGGTTTAGACTCCTTCAAGCAGCTAACTAATAGACTGCAGGTACAGAAATGCTCCATGCCTCTTACTTGTCAGTTGATGTCAACTTTACATGATTGACGATATAAGAAACACGGCCAGATGAGCTAATTCTACTTTATTGTAAGTTTACATCAACAAAATCTTGCAAGTGTAAAAGTACAAGCAGTCTTTGACTTACAACCTAAGTTTAGGGACTGTTTGAAATTACAGCTGACCTCCCAAAAAAGCTATTTATGACAGAGTTTTGAAGATCCCGTTTCCTTTTCCCAAACACATTTTGGGTGCTCAACAATTGGCCTGCATTTGCGACTGTTTGAAGCATTCGGTAACCACAGGACTGCCATTTACAATGTTTTCTGAAAACTGGAACTTAATTCCAAATTCTGGCAAAACCTGCCCCATGGCTGAAAAATCTCATAAAATCATATCAGGTCACATGGTGGGCTGCTTTATGATGGTCACAACATACTCAATTATGGTCATACCTTGAGGATTACCTGTACTTCTCTCCCGCTTCCCCTTTCCAGACCTCAAAACTAGTTGGAGTCCCTTCTGAACTGCTGGCCCTGCCCACATTCCTGCTGTGGGCTAAGCTGTCTTTTATCTGCCCATTCAGTTTCCCTGGCTGTGATTCATTATCCTACTCCTAAGGTCAGACTACATACCATTGCAGTTGGGCTATTTATTCCAAAAGAACACCAAGGCTGGCAGATCATAGACATGAACTAGTGATGTGGAGAGAATCAGGAGTGAGCAACAGGGAACAAGCAAGCTCCATCTTTAATGAGTACCACAATGATAGTTGTGCTGGCAGCAGGAGACTATGGGTGGTGGCACCTTGAAGTCTTTGAGTCAGCAAAGTAGTGTCGGGATAGGAAAAACAACCCACCTTTCAAAGTAATGACCACAGATATAGCCACACAAAACCCCTTGTCAGCAGAAGTACAACAATTCAAAGTGGGGAGGATCTACTTGCAACATTCTAAAGTGGCCAACAGGAAATGGGCAGATCCCAGATTCTGAGCAGAACGCCAACCTCATCAACACTGAAGTATCCAAGATCACATCCATGGAAAAAAATAGTCAGGAAGACGGGGTGGGGGGGAATATCCTATTTTGAAACTAGAACAGCTAAGGAAACTTTAGACTGTCTCAGTTGTGGGCTGGAGTTATGAAGAAGGCAGAGACATGTCATATGAAAACAATTATTGGGGCATGTTCATCCTGTGATTACGTGGATGTGAAGATGAGCTCATCATTTTTCAGATAAATTTTTGGTTACTGCAAGGAGTATATAGCAAAACAAGGCAAATGGGTTAATTTGTCTTCATCAGATGGCTGCTGAAGATGAAGTCACAAAACCAGAGCAAGATGCAAGATATTTGCTCTCTGACCTGAAGAACAAAATAGCACATCATCCATTCCAAGTACAGTGACTTACTGGACTGGCAACTAATGTTAACTGAGGATGGGAAAACATTTTTCAGTTTTCTTCTTGCTCAAAGAAGATTTACTGAAAGCAATAATTTAACATGGACTGAGAAATTTAGCTAATATGTTGACTTCTGGAAAATGCAGGATAGTTCTAGAACTGCCAGATACACTTTTCCAAAATGTCCATATACAGAAGTTAATATCTATAGATTGCTAGTGCCATAGAATCTTCCACCCCAATTAAATACTTAAGTGATACCAAATAGTTGCAGGACATGGATAGTTTTGTCTTTCACAGCCTGACTGTTGACTAGTACCAACCTAGGAGTACCAGCACAAATCCAGACAAGCAGCAGATGGTAGCAAAAAGTGTTTAAGCTAAATAAGGATATATATTTTTTCTACTGTATCTGCATCTGAACAACAACAAACCTTGCTCACCAACTATCTCTTAAAATGATCCCCCAATTAAATCATCATTTTTACACCAGGGAACAATCCATGAGGGAAGCAATTGCAAAGATACATGTAAGCAGAATTCTCAGAAACAGAATTCTCAGAAAATTTAGCACAATTGGACATCAACTTAACAAAAGTCAGGGTAATCTCTAGAAGGATATGACACAGCAAGTACCAATTTGTAAATGCCATTAGTGGTAATCCTTCCTTCCTCCCTCCCTCCCTCCCTCCCCTTTCCCTTCCCTTCCCTTCCCTTCCCTCCTCTTTCTCTTCCCTTCCCTACCCTTCCCACAAGACCAATACACTTCTTTTCCTTCCCTCCCCTTCCCACAAGACCAATAAACTTTTCCCTTCCCTTCCTACAAGATCAATATACTTGTATATATCTGATGAAGATGATTGTGATTCAGAAATGTGTATGCATTTTTTAAAAATGATACAAGGCATTTTGTTTTGTTTTGTTTCTAAAGACAAGCACGATAATCTCTCTCTCAATTCAGGATCTTGCTTTTGGGAATATATTTATTTCTGACTTGCCCCAGTTCAATGAAAACTGCAGCCAAAGGTGTTTTTTAAAAAAAAAATAGAGAGAGAAAGGTTTTGTTCAGGTTGTGCAGCTCTTATGAACAGCCTGGCTTCCTAGTGGAATTATTCTTGCTTCCTATCATTCCATCTCTTGGTACCCAATTTCAGGTCAACCATAATCTTACAAGATTCAGCAGTTCATCTGCATTTAAAAGACAAAGGCCATTCCTTTGAAGATAGAAAAGTCCACATTTTGGACAGAGAGGACCGCTGATTTGAAAGAGGGGGTCAAATAGACCATCTATGTCAAAATTGAACAGCCTTCTCTGAACAGAGGGGGAGGGCTATGACATCATCTATCTCCAGTCTACAACACAAACCTTTCAACAGTTCTAAGAAAGTTCCACATCCATTTGTGCCACTAAGGTGACCCCGATGCTACAGATAAACCTCCTCGTGGTCTCAATGATTGCCTAAAAGAATGCAAATAACCAGCTGTCTGCAAGGAATATAAATCCTTTCCCACCATCCAGTTAGAGCTGAAAAAGCTTCTTGGATGAGAAGCGAAATGTTTTCAAAGAAAAGTCCAGTTGCCCCTTGAAAAATCTTTGGAAGAGTAGCCAAAGCTTCTTTGATAAAATGATAGGTGGGATTTAAGAAATGAAAGGTTGAGAATCTCTATTCTACACCATGTAGTATGAAGAGAAAATCTCCAGAATCTCTGGTTATGGGTAAAAATTGCTGCAGCTGTGGGATTGTTGTTGACTTGAAACTAGGTCCTGAGAGATGGAATCAATCTCTGCAAATAACAAAGGCAAATTCTACCTAAGTTTTAAATTGCTTTGTGAGAAATAGGGAGGTGCAAACAATGATTTGGTGGAAATAAAGCTATTATGAGCCTTGGTGGTTCAGTGGTTAGTGTGCAGTACTGCAGGCTACTTCTGCTGCCTACTGGCTGCCTGCAATTTGGCAGTTCAAATCTCACTATGCTCAAGGTTGACTGAGCCTTCCATCCTTCTGAGGTGAGTAAAATGAGGACCTAGATTGTTGGGGGCAATATGCTGACTTTCTGTAAACCACTTAGAGAGCGCTGTAAAGCACTGTAAAGGGTATATAAGTCTAAGTGGGATTGCTATTATTTATCAAGTTGTTGTTGTTGTTGTTGTTGTTGTTGTTGTTGTTGTTGTTATTATTATTATTATTATTATTATTATTATTATTATTATTATTATTATTATACAATTGTATCACAGCGGCCAGTTGTTTCGCCAGATTTGGCATTGGTTACTAGTCAGGCCCCACCCAGGGGCCTAGGACGTCGTAACGTATTTTCGTAATATGCGTGCAGATCCAAGCAGTGCGGCTTTTTGCATTTGACTGATGGTGATTTTGTCAATTTTTAACTGTTTTAAATGTAATTCCAGTGCTTTTGGAATAGCACCCAGTGTGCCAATTACCACTGGAATTATCACTGCTGGTTTGTGCCATAGTCGTTGAATTTTGATTTTTAAGTCCTGGTATCTTGCGATTTTTTCATGTTCCTTCTCGGCGACCCTGCTATCACCTGGTATTGCGATGTCTATGATTGTGACCTTATTTTTCTCAACCAGTGTGATGTCTGGTGTATTATGCGCCAGTATTTTATCGGTTTGTATACGGAAATCCCACAAGATCTTGACCATCTGATTTTCGGTGACTTTTTCAGGCTGATGTTCCCACCAGTTTGTTGCTGTTTTAATATTATAATTTTTGCACAAATTCCAATGGATCATTTGTGCTACTGAATTGTACCGCAATTTATAATCAGTCTGCGCGATTTTTTTTACAGCAGCTGAGTATGTGATCAACAGTTTCATCAGCTTCTTTGCAAAGTCTGCATTTGGCATCATCAGAGGATTTTTCGATTTTGGCCTTAATGGCATTTGTGCGGATAGCTTGTTCTTGCACAGCCAGGATTAGTGATTCTGTTTCTTTCTTTAATGTACATGTTGTTAACCATAACCAAGTTTGTTCACTGTCCACTTTATCTTTTATTTTTTTCCAGAAATTGGCCATGCAGTGCTTTGTTCTGCCAACTCTCCATTCTTGATTTTATCACATCTTTTCTGTATTCTTGTTTCGTCTATTATTATTATTATTATTATTATTATTATTATTATTATTATTATTATCATCATCATCATCATCATCATCATCATTTAGTCTCATTATGTTGAGATCAGGACAAATGATAGCCCCCTCATTGTGGATTTTTGCTGTTTTATCAATCTCAGCTTTAGAATGGAAGTATAGCAGTTGTCATGGGAATGACATCATCATCGTAATTACTTACAGGCCCTATTCAAGTCACACATCTGGTCTTATAAAGCTCTACATGGCTTGGTATCTGGACCATCTCTCCTTCCCAAACTCAACTCATCCTCCAAATTTCATCTCAAAGACAGCTGCTGAGGTTTAGGAGGCCACACCTGGGTTCATGTTTTGTAAGACTGTACAAAATATACAGCAATCTGTCATATTTGTTTTGATCAGTTGGGTTGTAATGTTTGCTACTTTTCAATGGCTTTTGCTGTCGTCAATGGATCTATTGTTGTTGTATTGAGAACCCCCTTAGTCTTTGAAAGCAGGATGGGTATAAAAATTTAGAAACAATTAGTAAATTCACGGTGCTGTATAGATTCAAAGCTACTATAATACTACTGACTGGACAACAGGCTTATGTTTGCTTTGCTTACTGACTGTTACCATTAATTGACACTTTTATCCCAGATTATTAGGGCTTTTTTAGTAGTGTACATTATGATAGAAAGGACAAACTATTTCTTTCCGTGTCCCCTTGGCATTAGTCTTCCGGGGGGGGGGGGTAATTGGCAGAGAACATGGCCCCGTAGGTCACACGAGGAAAAAGGAGGCGAGAAACATTTAATGCTTTTGGCAGTAAAACCCAGAGGCCTGTTCTCCACCTTGGGTGGAGTAATTTTTGCCCTCCTAAGCAGCAACACCCACAACAAACCTCACCCCCTTCCTTCCCCCTCCCACCCCACTTGGGGCGAGGCTAAGCCAGTTTTTAAAGCCTGCCAATGGGCAATCACTCTTAATACCTTCCCCGTTCGGGGAATGTCAATACTGCTTTCCTGGACTCCGCCTATTGTATCTAGAGGAAGGCGTGTTCGCATTGTCTTCCCTGCTTGCCCCAGGAAACATGATATCACACTTGAACAAAAGCGGGAAAGCTGTCAGATCTATTGAGATGGGTGTGACCCCAATACACACCTAAAGCAGGCAAAGCCAGGGGGTCAGCAGCTCTTTCATATGCGAGGATAAATATGCATCTTCTGACTCGCCAAGAGTATTTTAGCCCTGCAGAATTTGTATCCAGCACAGCGATTATTGTTAGGAATACAGTAGTTCTTGTTTTACAATACTTCATTTAGCGACTGTTCAAAACAGCACTAAAAAAGTGATTTCTGGCTGTTTTTCACACTTCTGACTGTTGCAGCATCTCTACAGTCATATGGTCAACATTCAGATGCTTGGCAACTGGTTCAAATTTATGATGGTTGCCATGTCCCTGAGTCATGGGATCACCTTTTGCGACCGTCTCACAAGCAAAGCCAATGGGAAAGCCAGATTCACTTAACAGTTGTGTTACTAACTTAATAACTGCAGTGATTCACTTAACAACTGTGTTAAGAAAGGTAGTAAAATGGGACAAAACACACTTAACAAATGTCTCGCTTAGCAACATAAATTTTGGGCTCAGTTGTGGTTGTAAATCCACAATATCTACCAGGAAGACAAGTGGATAATGGACCAGCAAGGACATAATTTTTTTCCCCATTTAATAAAGTAGTATATAATGAATGTTCAATGTGGAAAAATAATTTTTACATGCATTCACCCTCCTTTTAAAGAAATTAAAATGATATGATAGTATGCATCCTTGCCCCTTCCTCCCCTCCTCCCTAATTTTGGAAAGTAAAGAAAGTTGAGGATACAAAACAATTTGTTCAAAGTCATAGAATTTTCATAGGACCTAAACCCATCTCTCTCTCTTTGTCTCCCTAAAATCCAGCTTTTTGCTCTCTGTATACAAACTCTCAAAAATTGTATTCTTTGTTTTTATATTTATATTGAACATACATTAAAGATTGAATGCTATTTTCTACTTATTGATGGCAAGCCCTCTTTAAAAAGATCTAGTTATGATTTGATAATTAAAACTAACAAAGAAATCTACGGTCTCTATTTCTTTTTCTCAGTGCAGATTAACAACTTGCCGGGAATTGTTTTAGTTTATAGAAAGGACAGAACTCTAATTTAGATACCGGCTTTCCCTTCCCCTCTGCTAAACCTACTGCTACAATTTAAAGTGAAAATGCTGCACGGTTAAGCCTACAGATATTTGTGGAATTAAAGTAGTTAATTTTGTCTCGTGCTGATAGTGACACACACATTTAAAAAAACTTAACATTGGAATATAAAGGGAATCAATATTTGTTGTCCGAATGACTGAATAATGTTTTGATTTTACTAGATATAGATTGCTTAGTATTTTACTTATTTAATTTATATTCCACCTTTCTTCAGTGGCTCCTAAAGGATAAAGTATTTCCAGAGTGAATGAACTTAATTTTACACCTTAATAACCTTTAACAAGTTTTACTCTTTCTTTCTAAGAATTTTTGGACTGAAACATAAAAGAAATAGGTGCTTTAAAAAAAAAAATAGACTGACGAGTGTAGATAGTCCTGAAATATAATACATAGGATTTTGTGGACAAAATGCTTTCTGCTTTTTTTTCATTTCATTTCATCCTTACAAACACTTTCAAAAATAGGTCCATATTATTCTAATAGTATAAATGGATGTGTGATGAGGAAACTGTGCAAAGACCTGAAAAATTTGAATCCATGTCACCTGCATAGTAGATGTTTCATATTTATTTGTTTAATTATGTGTTTTTTTTCCTTCCATTCCTACCATATTTTGGTTGAAACATTTTTATTTAGGAAAATCAAAGCAGACTGGCCAGAGATAAGCTATTGAATGAATGATACTTGGGATATAGTCATTAACTAAAGGCAGGAGAAGAAGAAACAAAACACTTTTTAAAAACATGTGAATATCACAATTAAAATGGGTAATGATTCTAAGCTGAATTTAGTATGTTAGCATGAATTCTACTTCTAAGAAATGTTATAGAGCTGCTGGTCAACATGTAAACAAAGGAAGCTAATTTTGTCATTAATGCATATTTGTACAAGACTTGGTTTTCCCCGAACTAAAGTACTAATATTGTAATCAAAAGAGAGACAACATCAAACCACTAATACCAAAACTGTTTAAATTGTGCCCAGAAAGAGAAGTGCAAACATTCCACATATTTGTCAGACAATTATTTGATAGAACAAATCTTACCAAAAGTAAATCTAAACATCTGACTTGTAAACATTTCTCTACAACAATCTTCTTTTAAATTACTCATGAACATCCCCAATGATCAAAAGACAGCATGGCTAACACAGATTATGCTTTTTATCATCACTTTTCAAGTTAAGTGAATAGACAATTATAGAACAACTTTAATGCAAGGATTTTGAGATCTTCACTATGAAGTTGCAAAGAACTAAAATGTATATATATATACTCCTACCTGAAAGCATAAGGCTGAGTCCAAAGAAAAGAAGAAGTGCTAAAAATGTCCACGCTTTTCCAAGTATATCCATCCAGTTTATACTTTAGTTCATGAAATACCAGAGGTCCTTTCAGTGGGATAAACCTCAATCTTCGCTCTTCCTTCGCATCGCACAGCAAACTTGCTTACCAGCGAGCAACAGATTCACTGTGGTGGACTAGAGCAAGCTCTTAGCTGTCTCAGCAATGGGAGTTTTAAGTTCCTTTTTCCTGTTTCCTCTTGTAGATTAGGATGGGGAAAGCAGGATCTTAAAGTCATTCTTCATCAGCAGGATTTGTGAGATTGTCTGAGCTGCGTCTATTACATCTAAAACTTTGCTTCTCCTGTAGGGGAGGGAGGGGGAATGGGTCGTAAGTTCTCCCTCCCCAGGTCATGGCCAGTGCTGTCAGAAACAATAGAACATCCTCCGGGAGGGAGAATTATGAAAATAACAAACCCCTCCACCTAGACATGGTGTGTGAAAATGTGCTACTCCACCTCTTCTTCCATCTCACCATCTGCTAATTATTCCCAGGGTTCCTATTTGGAATAAAAAGTTTTTGAATTCTTGATTTACCTGTAAGTACAGAGCTAATACAAGAGATGTGATGGCTCAGTGGCTAAGACGCTGAGCTTGTTTATCAGAAAGGTCAACAGTTTGGCGGTTCGAATCCTTAGCGTCGCATAACAGAGTGAGCTCCCATTACCTGCTGCCAATCTAGCAGTTTGAAAGTATGTAAAAATGCAAATAGAAAAATAGGGACCACTTTGGTAACAGTGTTCCGTGCACTTTTGGCATTTAGTCATGCCGCCCACATGACCACGGAGATGTCTTCGGACAGCGTTGGCTCTTCAGCTTTGAAACGGACATGAGCACCGCCCCCTAGAGTCGACTAGCATATATTTGTGAGGGGAACATTTACCTTTACCTTACATAGCTAGTTCTTGAATTTTCAGGAAACACGCCCCTCCCCCCATTCTACACGATCGTTCGTCAGGGATGGAATCACCCTGGTCCTCATCCCTGGCCAAATTCTGTTCAGGGTGAGAATCTATAGTTCTCAACAGCTTCATCCATCTCCTTGCATCCCTAGGATTAGAGATGTAAGCGGTTCTTTCTACAAACTGGAAGAAGATATCCCCATAACTTGCTAAGCCTTATTTTTTTAAAGTACAATGCAACTATTGGGTTTACAACATCAACACCAAACACTTTGCATCATAGCATAGCACAGGGTGAGAGGCCAGTCCAATAGCAGTAGACTTATATACCGCTTCATAGGCCTTTCAGCCCTCTCTAAGCGGTTTACAGAGAGTCAGCATATTGCCCCCAACAATCTGGGTCCTCATTTTACCCACCTCGGAAGGATGGAAGGCTGAGTCAACCCTGAGCCGGTGAGATTTGAACTGCTGACCTGCTGATCTAGCAGTAGCCTGCAGTGCTGCATTTAACCACTGCGCCACCTTGGCTTGTTCAGGGTTGATATATTGCACTAAACTGTTTTGACTACAGTTTATTGAACAAACCATTGTGGTTCCATTCATCTATAATACTAAGTGACAAATCACCATGCACCATGCTGAGCCAAACCCAAATACAAGGAGTCCTTGCCTTATGACCACAATCAAGTCCAAAATTTCTGTTGCTAAGTGAGACAGTTGTTAAGTGAGTTTTGTGCCATTGGTTAAGTGATTCAGTGCAGTTGAGTGAATCTGGCTTCCCCATTGACTTTGCTTGTCAGAAGGCTGCATCACATGACCCTGGGACACACCAACCATCATAAATATGAGTCAGTTGCCAAGTATCTAAATTTTGATCCTGTGACCATGGGGATGATGCAAAAGTCGGAAGTGTAAAAACAGTCATAAATCACTTTTTTTCAATGCCATTGTAACTTTGAAAGATCACTAAATGTGCTGTTGTAAGTCAAGGAATATCTATGAAACATTATATAGAAGAGAATATATATAGCCCGGGATTGAACTTTGGAGTCCTTGGTGCTCTCGGAGCTTGATTGTTTGCTTGTAGATATTTCATAAACCAACTAGATAACATCATCAGTACTGATAGTGTTACCTACCGTATATGCCACTGTATAAGGCGACTGGGCATATAAGACAACCTCCTACTTTCCGGCGCCCTCAAGCCGGCTGAAGGCCTCTGCGCTGCTGGGCTTTCGTAGTTTGAGCTCAGCCCCTTCCTCCTCCAGACCGCCAGCCAGACCTTACTAAGCCCTCCCAGCGCTCATCCATACATGTGCCCAGGCGAGGAGCGCCAAGGTTATCGATTGAAAGGCCAGCGTCTGCGCTGGTGGCAGTGCGGCTTTTTGCTTGGTGGCGTTGCTTTTTCTTTTGTTTTGGTTTTTTGGTATGGCCTTTCTTATACCCGGCATATAAGACGACCTCCGATTTTTGAAACAATTTTTTGGGGTTAAAAAGTCATCTTATACGCCATAAAATATGATTAATGAGCTGATTGGTATTACCTAGTTGGGTAACAAAATGTCTGCAAGAAAACAAGCAAACTCAGAGAGTACCAAGGACTCTACAAAATACATCAGAAGCAGAACGTGAAGTCAGTATGCCTGAGAGTCTTTGGAACTCATTACTCTTTTCAAGAATGAGAAGAAGAAATAAATGTAACAGCAGTCTTCTGCATAATTTGCCTGCATGTAGACTTCTTCAATGAAGCCAATAGGATTTGGGTAGATGTGCATATAATTCTGGTCTGAGTGTGCATCTCAAAGGTTGCAGTTGCAAAGCAAGTCATATGAGACAGCTTGTAGCAAAACGTATATGAAAAATACATGGAAGTTGGTTTACCCATTGTGGAATTTATTGCACTATGTGGCTTGTTTATTCATGCCAAAATAAATATCCTGACTTTCTAAGTAAAGGCCATCTTGAAGAAACATACAACATATTAAAATAAAATGAATATACAAAACAAATGAGTATATTACCAAACTGACAAAATTATGATTAATTATGAAGTGTAGTTACTATAAAAGAACAGACTGTATACAAACAAACACCAAAACAAAATCCTGTTGATATGATTTTCTTTTTAAAAGATGTTTAAAACAAAGCTGGATTCCATGGCTGATGCTCTTTGAAATTTGGAGCCCCTCCAAACTTGGCCCTAAGCGTGGCTCCAACTAATCATCCTTGATGGCCATCCTGATAATGCCACATTTCTTTCTTCCTACAGCATTATAGAGGTCAGCTTGATGAAGGAATGCAAGAGGGTTATATAAGCATTCAGGCTAGCCCTGAAATATAGAAGATCAGAAAAAATACCCATTCAAGATGGACCGGCCTTGATTCTCTATCACAAAGAGAATCAAGACAGTGTTTGGCCCACCAGCGGCCAGTGGAGTTGGCAACAGATTCGGACAAGGAGGAGGTTGGAGAGGAACATGGGTCAGTCCTGGAGTCTGGAGAAGGCTCTGATGAGGGCTCTGTGTTAGAGGTAGAGAGGATGCCAGAGCCGTATGCCAGTTATCGGCTGCCTTCGAAGTCAGATATCAGTGAGGCAGATGAAAAGCTGGAGCCTGTTCCCAGTGTGTGCATGCGCAGAGTTGCCAGACGAAGGGAACAGCTAAAGAACAGGGGTCGACTTGGGAGTAAGGCCACAGGTGGACAATGAATAGCACCCCCCCCCCGAGAAAATAAAAGAGAAGTGAAAGGGGAGTGGAGTTTGCAGGAGACAATTCATTCGCTTGATGGGCTCGTACTCTCTGAGACTCCTTGCCAAGTTTTGTAGATATCAGCCTTTCAGCTCTCCAAGCCAGACAACATCTGTGACTATAAATCCCCCCTCAAAAGACTTTGTTGGATGCGAATGAGCAGCATTCACAGTCAATTAATAAAAGGGTTTTTGTCGGGACCAGGAGTTTGCCGCATGCTCTTGCGGAGCCTAGGTCAGAACAGACAGGTCAATCTTGAGTTTCTTTCTGATCTCTTCCTTTCTTTCAGAGAAGAGAGAGAAAAGCTCTGTCAGGCTCTCAAGATTTATTATTATACCTTGCAACAATAATCATGAGTTCCAGGAGACCTTGTGGAGTCTGTTTCCTGAGCTGGGTGACATCTCCATTCTATAGCTGAGGCCGCCTAATCCAGCTTTTGCCTTTCTACTTGAATTGTCTCATATTAAAAATGGGAGGCCCCCCACTGGGTGGCGTTGTTACTGAACCAGATAAGAATTCAGCTGTTGGGGCAGAACCAATGATGTTGGTACGTTTGTGTTGATTCCTGAATCAGAAGAAAGCAAATTTAAATTGCTGTCAGGGTGATTCTTTTGCCATTGATGGAAATGGGTTACAGAATAAAAGAAGTTGAGCTTAGAAGTTTTTAATAAGGAGGAGCTACTTTTTAAATTGATCTGGCTTCAAGCTGTTTAAGGATAATACTTTATTATGGCTCAAAGTGATTATCAAAAACGGATAGTAGAATAGCAATAAATTCCCAATACACTTCCTCCCAAATCCCACAACTGTTCTGTTGGGTTAAATGAGAGAACTGTGTATGTCATTTGATATGTCTTGAACCTGCAACAGAGCTATTATATCTCCTGTAAAAAATTAGAACCTGTGGTCCACTAGATATTACTCCATATTGACCATTCTAGCTGGGTTGATGGAGTTAAATTTAGCAGCATAGTTTAAGGCAAGAATATCCCCCACTTCGATCTGCATGCAGCTTTGGGTCTTTTGTTGATGGAGATTATCTGATTCAAGAAACAATGCAATCCTGTGGTAAACAGTCTAGAACAGGGGTGTCAAACTAAAGGCCCATGGGCCAGATCCAACCCACAGGGTGCTTAAACCTGGCCTGCGGAGCCGGCCTGGAAATAGAAAAGGACCAGCATGCGGTACCTCTGGCAGCCAAAATGGGGCACATTTTGGCTGGCAGAGTGCTGCAGAAGGCTGTCCAGACCAAAAATGGGGTGTGGGGCCTCAAATGGCCCCCGCAGCCTGCTTTGGCTGGCAGGGTGCTGTAGGAGGTGTCCATCTCATCTCCAGCCCTCCCTCCTGGCCAGCCCACCGAGGAGAACTACAATGCAGATCCCGCCCTCGAAGAAATCCAGTTTGACACCCATGGTCTAGAACAGTGATGGGCAACCTTTTTGGTGTGGTGTGTCAAAAATCGGCAAAAAATCGAGCATAACTCACGTTGTGTGTCACTTCGACAAAAACATAATTTTGCACAATTTATAGTTTAAACTACAAAAATGTATAATTGCAATATATAATTGTATTTAATAAACCAAAAACAAATTATTTAACATACCTGCTTAGTAACTTCTTTGTTCATCAGTCGATTTCGTATGTTGCCCTTGATATTATTGAACTTGTTTGGGGTGCCGTGAACCAGGGCTGTGGAGTCGGCTGCTTCCAGCTCCACGTCCTCATCAACATGCCGCTCCAGCCCGCCCCTGCTAAGAATATTTCTAGTGACGCGAGGGCGAAAAATATGAATATTCCTAGCGGGGGCGGGCTGGAGCGGCATGTTGATGAGGACGTGGAGCTGGAAGCAGCAGACTCTACAGCCCTGCCGTGAACTGAGATAAGTGTGGTGCGGTCGTAACCGACAGTCCCAGGAGTAGACTCTCTGTGCCGGCCTGACTGGAGAGAGGCGCGCACTGTTCCCGCGCTCCTCTCCTGCCGGTCCTCCCTCGCCACGCTGATGACGTGTGTGCGCACTGCACGCACGCCTTACCAGCAGCCCCTGCGCTCAGAAAGGGGAGGTGGCGATACAGTAAGTGAGTGTGGGCGGGGGAGATCACACGTCCCGCCCCCCCATTCCTCCAGCACAGATTCTTTCATCCTCGGCGGCCGTGCCGAGGATGAATCACATGAAATCCTGTGCGTGTCACCCCAAATGGCTACGCGTGTCAGCACTGACACGCGTGTCATAGGTTCGCCATCACTGGTCTAGAAGATCTCCTCTTCCAACTGGAATGTAGAAAAATGTATTTATTCACTTTCTTTATTTCTATAATAAAAAATTCCTGAAGGCACTGAGTGGCTAACAGTCCTAACCATCATAAAATAAAATTTAAAAAACCCTCTCAGAAACAATAGATCCATGCAAAAAATAAACAGAATAATCAACAGTATCAAAATTATATTAAAAATTCAAAATACAAAACCATTAATCCATTAGATCCAAATCTTCTGTCACTCTATGTCATCTACTTGAAGATCATAACTGCCCCACTGAAACCCAAGAGGAAAAGAATGAACAGGATCTCTTACAGAGGGAATTCTAGACTATAGTAGTGAGGATTGAAAATGGCCACTTCCAAAGTCCCATTAGAATTGCCATTCTCATATGGATGAGATCTGGAAGAAATTCATTCATTCATTCATTCATTCATTCATTCATTCATTCATTCATTCATTCAGCAGTGGGGTACCACAAGGTTCTGTCTAAGCAGAGGTGTGTTGTTCCTGGTTCGGCCCGGCTCGGGCAAACTAGTAGTAGTGGTGGCGGGAGGCTCTGCCCACCGGCCTGGACACTTCTGCGCATGTGCAGAAGCATTATGCAGGAGTGTGGGAGTATAACCAAACCGGTAGTATAAAAATTACCCACCGTTATGTCTAAGGCACAGTACTCTTCAATATGCTCATAATGTCATAAATGACTTAGATGAGGGAATAGAAGGAGAATTCATCAAATTTGCAGATGACACTAAGTTGACAGGAATAACCAACACCCCAGAAGACAAGCTCAGGATCTAAAAATATTTTGACAGACTTGATCAATAGGCCCTATCAAACAACATGAAATTTAATGTGGAGAACAGCAAGGTTTTACACCTGTGCAGGAAAAACTAAAGAAGAACATATTAGGCAAAACCTGGCTCAAAATCAGTAACTGTGAGAGGGATCTTGGAGTCCTAGTGGACTATCACTTAAACATGAGCCAGAGGTGTGTGGCACCAAAAAAGCTAATACAATCCTTGGTTGTATAAACAGAGACATAAAATCAAAATCACATAAGGTATTAATATCACTTTATAAAGCCTTAGTAAGAATACTGGAGTACTGCATCCAGTTTTGGTCACCATATTACAAAAAAGATGTTGAGACTTTGGAAAAAGTACAAAGAAGAGCAACTACGGTGGACAAAGGCCTGGAGACGAAAACATATGAAAAATGGTTGCAGGAATTGGATATGTCCAGTCTAGAGAAAAGAAGGACTAAGGGTGACATGATAGCAGTATTCCAGTATTTCAGGGGCTGCCACAAAGAAGAGGGGGGGGGTCATATAAGTCCTCGCACTTATCACCATTGCAGCATCTCCATGGTCACATGATCAAAATTTGGGTGCGTGGCCACTGGTAGGTATTTATGATGGCGGCAATATCCCAGGGTCATGTGATCACCATTTCTGTGCTTCCCAGCTAGTTTCCAGCAAGCAAAGTTAATGGGGAAAGCCACATTTGCTTAACAACTATGTGATTCACTTAAGAGTGTGGTGATTTGCTGACAACCATGATAAAAAGTCATAAATTAGCCATGACTCACTTAACAGCCATCTTGCTTAGTAATGGAACTTCCGGTCCCAATTGTAATTGTAAATCAAAGATTACCTGTTTATATATTATTTGAAATCCAGCTGTATATTTAAGAGATAGGACCATATATTGAACCAGAGATTAGACAAACAGTCCTTTGGGAGCTGTACATTAGAACAATGCATTTTATGTGTAGTCAGAACCCAAATATTACATACAATATTGTATTTTATCTGAATAGAAATGTGCAATCTAAAACTGCATATGGATCTTGTTACATACTGACAAACAGTATGGTAGTTTCCACCAAGGTCAGTGGTGGGATTCAAATAATTTACCAACCAGTTCTCTGCCCTAATGACCAGCTGTGTAGGTGGGGCTCGGTGGTCATGTGAGAATGTGGGCGTGGCCAAGTCAATGTCACTCAGGTTGATGGGCACTTCACCTTAGTTGTTACAATGGTAATAAGGGTTAACTGGAGAGGCAGTTTGTGTAAGCAGGGCAATAAAGATTAGGCTAGAAACAACACCAGAATGTTTCCTTCCTGCCTTCCTTACAGGATTAGCCCTGTAAAGTGGGGGGGGGGAGATTTCTTCCAACAACTGGTTCTCCGAACTGCTTAGAAAGTTACCAACCAGTTCTCCCGAATAGGTGTGAACTGGCTGAATCCCACACTGACCAAGGTCCTCTGTTCTGGCAGGAACAGTATTCAAATCTGTTGAAAGGTCTGACAGCTCCCTATAAAAGGGCTGTTGCCAGGCAGAGTCTTTGCTGGATTGTACATAGTTGTCACTTAATAAAGAGCTGTTTGTTGCCTGAGTCTGCCTCATCTATTCACCCTATCTAACAGATCTGATTGGGGTAAACTGTTGGAGATAGATAAAAATAAGATTTTATTTTAGTTTTGTTATTATTTTGTTAAAGGTAAAGATTCCCCTTGCACATATGTGCTAATTGTTCCCGACTCTAGGATGGTGATCATCTCCGTTTCAAAGCCAAAGAGCCAGCACTGTCCGAAGACATGATCAGGTGGCTGGCATGACTAAATGCTGAAGGCTCATGGAACGCTGTTACCTTCCCACCAAAGGTGGTTCCTATTCTTCTACTTGCATTTTTACATGTTTTCAAACTGCTAGGTTGGCAGAAGCTGGGATAAGTAACGGGAGCTCACTCCGTTACATGGCACTAGGGTTTCGAACTGCTAAACTGCCGACATTTCTGATTGACAAGCTCAGCCTCTTAGCTACTGAACCACCGCATTATTAGCCAGGAAGGTGGTTATATGAGATCAAGTGATATTTCTTTTCCCTCACACTTGGTTTTATACATTTACAGTGACATGTTTATGTTATACACTTATTTTATTTACATTAGATTTGTTTTGAGACTGTTATTGACTCAATTTCACTTGGCAAGTAATATTCTCTATGAG
This sequence comes from Thamnophis sirtalis, assembly GCF_051295495.1. NCBI lineage: Eukaryota > Metazoa > Chordata > Lepidosauria > Squamata > Natricidae > Thamnophis > Thamnophis sirtalis. The sequence goes on along the minus strand of NW_028261385.1, from coordinate 84,162,173 downwards.
AAGAATTTTTCAAAAAAAGCTGAGACTAAGCAATATTTTTAAAAAAGGACTGAAAAGCTACATATAGCATCAAAAGTTAGCTGAGCCAGTGATTCACCTCAAAAAGATTGTCTTGGATAATATTTTAGATGATATATTTGCATTCCGGTAGTTGTACAGAAGAATATCTGAAGAACGTACATCAAGGACTGGGCTCACAATAAAATTTTAGTAAAGTTTGACTGGATAGCTTCTAGATGTGACATTCAGAGTAAGCTGAGCATCACAGAAACAGAACTTCAAATGTTTCCAATAAATAGCATGATTGCAGTCACTAAAATATTTCCATTGCAAATCAAACTTTCTTTGAAATAATCCATTCCCACCCCCCCTTCATGTTTCATCTTTGGATGTAATGAATGAGTCAATCCTATTTAAAATGACTTCCTAGTCCCAACTCAGGGAGTACTTTGTGAATCAGCCCTAATGAAAAAACTTGAAAATGTACAAGAACAGAATGTACTGCTTGAAATTCATGGGATACTTTTAAAAAACAGCAATATAGAAAATTGACATGGACATGGGATCTATTTGCTTCTGGACATCCATGCAACGGCATAATTCAGAACGTCCAAGAGGTTAACCTCAGCTCATTTCCTTCTATTTCTATCTCTTCTGAAATGTTAAAAGAAGCTAAGTTTGGTTCAGCTTTGTGTATATCCTGCTTTGGAAACAGCAAGGAATGCCAAAAATCATAGGAGAACAAAAGCAGGATTTTTTTTAAAAAAAAATTCTTAGTGCAAGTGTTGCAAGACAAGATTCTCCAGGCATCACTATAGCAAGCAAACCATTCTCTGAGATTTTCAGATTTTTTTTTTTAAAAAAGGGAATTGATTCATTTATGATTGTTCTTAGCCCAGGAGCTAAGAGACAAAAAGAAAGGGAAGGCTAAAACAATGATTACCGTAGATATATAGCAACACACACACAAAGACACTTTCTCCAATAACAAACTTATCAAACGTCTTTGATCTAATGTCTTCTATGATATGAAGTCTACAATTCTTATTAGGTATGTTGGCTGGTGGAGAGTAGGAAATGCAGTCCAGCAGATTTGATGGGCATCGTGCGAACTGCACAATACCCATCAAATCCAGGTAGTGCTTGACTTACAACAGTTCATCTAGTGATTGTTCGAAGTTACAATGGCACTGGAAAAAAGTGACCAATAATCATTTTTCACACCACCATTGCAGCCGCCCCATGGTCACATGATCAAGATTCATATGCTCGGCATCTGACTTGTATTTATGACAGTTCAAGTGTCCCGAGTCATATGATTGCCTTTTGCAATCTTCTTACACAGTCAATAGGGAAACCAGATTCACTTAACCATGTTACTAACTTCACAACTGTAGTGATTTACTTAACATCTGTGGCTAGAATGGTTGTAAAATGGAGCAAAGCTCAGTTAACAAACATCTTGCTTAGCAACAGAAATGTTGGGCTCTGTTGTGGTTGTAAGTCAAGGACTACCTGTATTGGTTTATTAGTTTATTCAAATAGCCTGGTAGGATTCACATTAACATGCGGTCCTTACATGGGACATTTTAGGGACTTAGTGGGACATTTAGAAAGCAGACCGTATTTTAGAGTTTGGTGATTGAAACAGGTGCCAAAACCTTTTTCATTCTAGTTCAGTTACACATAGGATTTGACTAGCAGCACAGGTTGCAGCAACTAAAAATATCATACAGAAACATTCACCATTCTATCAATATTTTCTGATGAATTGCCAAACGATTAAAAAATAAAAATCCATCTAAGGCACGGGTGTCAAACTTGCCGCATTACTTTGCCATCACATGACATTTCATAACATCATGTGACATTTTGTGACATTTTCCCCATTTGCGGAGCATGGGTGGGTGTGGTCTATGCATGATGCATCCGGCCCGCGGGCCAACAGTTTGACACCCCTGATCTAAGATCTTCACTTTCACTCATTTTAGTTTTCTAGTTCTTTTGGCACCTAAACCCTTACCTTACAGGTGCTAGGCTATCATAACATACCTGTATAAAGGTGTCAACACAGAAACAAATTAGCATGGATATGTCATGAATTTGAAATTTGTATCAAACATACTAGCATGACTGAGGTTTTTTTTTTTAGCAATGGCCTTCATTGTTCAGGCTGGTGGGAGTTGCTGGAAGTTACAATTAGCAACATCTGGTGGACCACAGGTTCTTCCACTTTGGGATACAATAGGTTGAAGAATAGGCTTGGTCAGAATTTCAGTGGGACATCTTCCTTTAGGGTACTCTATGATTGGCTGAACCTATTACAGTAAGCTAGAGATATGAAAAATATTGTGATCCATTTCTGGAACTTTTCAGAAGTTCCCTTTTCCCCTTGGAGTTCTCCACCAAGTGATTGGGGATGGGGTGGGGTGTTCATTTCATAAATGAATCTTGAATAACAAGAAGTGGGCTGTAGTGTTCCACAGATAGCCCTGCTTTGAATTGTCAACTTGATAAACCCCCCCAGGACATTTCAATGAAATATTTAAGTTTGCAGACAGCTAAGGGTTAAAAAAGTGTAATAATATAGCTTGTCTGAACACTGGTGACTACTTACGGTTTAACCTGATGATCTGGTTCCCATAACACATTAATTTAATAGCTAGATTTCTACAATTTCATAGGTTCCTCAAGTTTTTTGAAATCCATTTGGCCCAGCCTAACATGAGCCCTGTCATTATATATCAATGCAATATCCAGAGAAGACAGAAAAAAGAAAAACAGATATGATATATAATTATGGTCGATGTCTAGACAAGTCAGACTCCAAGGTGTCATATAACTATGACATGTTTGATATGTCCCCAATGTCTGATATAAAAGCAACTGAATAAACCCCGATCAGCTGTGTAACACCTACCAACTATCAGCCAGATAAAAGGACAATTATAGTTTAGATAAATGCAGGATTTCAGCCATTGTCTGAGCATCCTTTCAAGTAAAAAGATTGTTTACTGTTCCATAATGGTCTTCCAGGTCTCCCCAGCATGTTATGGAGTTCATTTCTTTACAGCTTGCCACAGGGCATGGTTTGCCAAGTCAACCAAAGGAATTTCTTGGAAGTAATCTGTATCAGGGGTCAGTAACTCATCCGTGGCCTGTTAGGAACTGGGCCAGACAACTGGAGATGAACGGTGGGTGGCAGGCAGTTCTAGTATCACTGCCTCAGATCTGCTTCAGATCATCAGGCATTAGATTCTCATAGAAGTGTGAACTCTACTGTAAATTAGCAATAGCAATAGCAGTTAGACTTATATACCGCTTCATAGGGCTTTCAGCCCTCTCTAAGCGGTTTACAGAGTCAGCATATTGCCCCCACAGTCTGGGTCCTCATTTTACCCACCTCGGAAGGATGGAAGGCTGAGTCAACCCTGAGCCGGTGAGATTTGAACCGCCGAGCTGCAGAACTAGCAGTCAGCTGAAGTGACTGCAGTACTGCACCCTAACCACTGTGCCACCTCGGCTCTTGTGCATGTGAGGGATCTAGGTTGTGTTGTCCCCCTCCCCCCTCGTCTGTGGAAAAATCTTCTTGCACAAAACTGGTCCTTGGTGCCAACAAGTTTGAGGACCATTGATCTATATCATATTGTATCATATCATTTCATATTATATCATATCATATCTCATATATCTCATATCTATCAATTTTTCTTTCTTTCTATCTATTATCTATCTATCTATCTATCTATCTATCTATCTATCTATCTATCTATCTATCTATCTATCTATCATCTATCTATCTATCTATCTATCTATCTATCTATCTATCTATCTATTATCTATCTATCTATCTATCTATCTATCTATCTATCATCTACTTACCTCCTATCTATCAGTTAATCTAATCTAATCTATCTAACTTTTGTAGGTCAAAAGAAATCATGGTTTAGAAATCAGACAGGATAAATTTGCAATTATGCCAAGACCAAACAAGAAACTACTATTTGGCTTAGCACTGTGTATCACACTGTACACATGATGGTGCGCTATGGCTCTGTAGAGTGGGGAAGGGTACAATTATGCATTAGGTGTTATTAAATTAGTGGAAGTCTTTCAATAAAATAGGTAGAATCTTGCGTTTCCAAGAACTCTTCATCAAACAAGGCGTTTAAGAATCCAGGCAAAAGTGATTTAAATAACCCATGCCAGGCAATTATTTTATATTTCAGATGCAGATTATTTCATCGCGGTCAATCCAGGCAGGGCATTGCTTAATTTTAGGAAAATGCTCCAGGAAGTTTCAAGGTTGGAATTTGAACTCAGTTCCGTAAATCATCAAAACAATAATACAATCCTATACAAGTCTGTTCAAAAGTATGTAATTGCAGGTCAGTGTGTAAAGGACTGCAGTCTTGGCCTTCCTTCCTAATCCATTCTTTCTCCTTGGTTGTTTTAGCCTCTTTAGTACAAAAATAAGAACTGTTTAGATTGGAGATGGTTCATTTCTGCTCTCCTGGCATTTTAATGAAAGTCTCAAAGCTGTGCTTAATGGAATGGCTATCTTCGTACACAGTTTACTTTCTAATACAAAAAGTTCTTATGCCACATCCAATTTGCCATTCAAAATATTGCCCTGTGGTTCATTTCTAGGAAAAGTTAATATGGAAGGAGCATGTTCCATAATGTCCTTTGCAGTAATATATCAGTGATGGCAGTATCTGTCTTAAACACATATTAAAATATCTCAAAATCTGTACTTCATCAAATCCTAGAACAGATACTTAACTTCTATCAGTCAAGAGTAACACACTTTTTTAAAAGTTAGATTTTCAAAACGATATAACAGGTGTAGAAACTGAGAAACTAAGTTTCCAAGGTCATTTTTGAACTGAAGGTGATTCCTATTCCAAACATTGAAGATGAATAACTGATAGAACTTCCATAGAGTTGGGAAATTATCCAACAATTAGCATAATTGTATTACTAATCAATAGGCAACATCACAACATTGATTGGCCTGTTGAGTATATCTTTCTACTCAGTAAAAAAGATAGTTTCCCAAGTATAGTACAACTTTGTTTGAGTGGTCAAAAATCTGGTGACTAAGGGAGACTGCTTCATTTCTGGGTATTGGAATTAGACAGATCTTGGCCTGATCTGTCAAGGCAATTTAGATGCCCTTAAGTTACAAATGAGGCAATTAGGCAGTAACTATAAGAGGATTCCTATGAATTCAGATTTCACCCTCATTCAGTAAGGTGCCAATGCCAAATAAACCATTGAGACATTACAGATTCTGTGAATCCCTCAGTACAGTATTACAGACCCAATTAATCATTCAAAAATGGGCATTCATGTCTGTGCAAAATTGATTGGGAAAATCATGTGGGAGATAATAGGCAGTCCTACCTATATTTCATTTTAAAAGCAGAGTTACGGTATTTAGTAATTGTGGACACAATTATTGATTAAATATATAATAGTGTGTGTCTGTGTGTAACTTTTGATAAATAAAGGCTGCCATTTTGTGCCATCCCTAACCTATTGGATTATTGATATTACTTCTTGATTAGCATCTTATGGAGTTGGACTCAGAATCCGAATAGAACTGGAAGGGACTTGGAGGTCTTCTAGTCCAGCCCCATTCAATCAGGTGATTCTAAACCATTTCAGAAAAAGTGATTGTCCAGTCTTTTCTTAAAAACCTCCAGTGATGAAGCACCCACAACTTCTAAAGGCCAGCTGCTCCACTGATTTATTGTCCTCACTGTTAAGAAGTTTCTCCGTAATTCCAGGTTGCTTCTCTCCTTTATTAGTTTCCATCCATTGTTTCTTGTCCTACCCTCTGGTATTTTGGAAAACAATCCTTTTTGTAGCAACCTCTCTAATACTGGAATCAAGTTGCAATGTAACAAGTCAATAGAAAAACTTACTTGACTCAAATGATCAATAGAAAGACATAGCACAACTGTACATAGCTCATGTAAATGAGAATTCTCGAATACTGAGAATTCTCCAATTCTCACCGAAGCTGTTGTGCTAGAATTGGAATGGTGCAAAACATTTGCTTTTCCAGGTTTGGTCACTGCAGTATCATTTCATACAGCTGTGTCTTTGGTACAACCTAGGCCTTATTAAAAAAAAAAGACAAAATTGAAGATTTTCAGCTTCCAAGACAGAAAATGTTTGTAATATTAAATATCAAAACAGTGGGATACAGATTAAAAAATGATTGAGATATCTATAGGTAAGAAATAAGCTTTGTAAGAGAGAACATCAGAGGTTGTATCTTTAGAATCAAGATTTTCTTACTGTAGATACCCCGCGAAGTAGAGATACAAGGCTGGGGAACTTTCCCATGCTGTTCTGCAAAATCAGTGCCATGTCACAACTGACCCCATATGAAGAGCACAATGAATTTTTATTTAGTATGTTTACTCAGAGTGACTTCTGTCTACTGTTCATCAAAATTTGTTATTGTAGCATGGGGAATTTCAATGGATAAACCAAGTGACTGACAAAAAGACTCCTGTGAATTTATTAGAGACCAACTTTTATCTTAATAATAAAAAAAGTCTCACTGGAATAACTGAAAGCTCTCCCCAAAAGGAAGGAAGAGATATTAGTGGGAATTTCCCCTAGATAATAGGCTGGGGTTTATTGAAATCCTGTTTTGTCTTAGTTAGATATTAGGATATGAAAAACAGAATGAAGCAGATTTATTGGGTTAAAGCAGGAAATTGACAATTCTGCAAGGGTACTCCTAAACTTGCCATTTTAATAAACAGCATCCTTTTTTGTTTTCTCTTCAAGTGGAGCCAAAAATGGAACCAGATGCTAGAAAATGCATGAAGCTAAGACCAAGCTTTTATAAAGTTGTGCAGAAGAGCAAATTTAGCTCTTTAATAGTTCCCAAAGCTATGGGTGTGCTATCCTGTTCTGCATCTTACCTACACTGCTGAGTGAAGTATTTGGTGACTTCTGGATATCAACAAATGCACAGTGGCAAATATGTAGTGGCCTATTGTGTTCTATTATTCTAAAATGAAAGAAAATTCTCCTCCAGGCAAAGCTGAAATCTCATGAAGTGTAACTCTTATCAAGAGAAGACATTAATTAATGGGTTATGTAAGAATTGTGTAAATCAGGTTATTAGGTACAAAGATATATTAACTAAAACAGAAGAACAAGGGATTGATATAGGATAGTTTAAACAAAGGCAAATACAAACAAGATATGAGAAAGATGTTAAGATGGTTTTAATATGGAAAACTCAGAATTAGATAGGATACTCATGGGAACAGATTAAAAAATGATTAAAAAATGTGCAGTTATCTACTTAGAATATACCTAGAATAAGAAGAGGTTAAAGAAACAATGATAAGATGGGCAAAAAACTCTGGACATACAATAGAATTAGAAAAATGGCAACAACTATGGCAAAGGAATTACAATCTGACAATGGTGACAGCATTTAAAGAGAATTCATATAAAATGTTTTATAGATGGCATATGACACCTGAAAGATTAACAAAAATGTTTAAGGATAAATCAGCTAAATGTTGGAAATGTCACCAATTGCCAGGAATGTATTATCATATGTAATGGATGTGTATGGATGCAAAAAGCTATTGGGTTAAAATACAAACATGGTTAGAGAAAATGATACATAAACCGGTGGAGTTTAAACCAGAGATATTTTTATTGGGTATTCTACCAGAGAAATACAGTAAAAAAAAAGATTCATATTTGATTGTACAAATAATAACAGCAGCTAGAATTGTATTTGCGCAAAGCTGGTAAGCAGACAAAATCCCATCGTAAGGGGAGGTAATAAAGAAGATATTACACTGTGCAGAAATGAATAGGTTGACCTTGAGAATAAAGGACAAGGAGGAATCAGTGTATTACAGGACATGGGGGAGATTTTATGAGTGGCTTGAAAAAAGATATAAATAGAAAGAAAAGGAACAAAACATGAAATAAGTATCTCAGATGACACATGATTAATAGAGGGTGGGAATAAGAAAATATCAAAATGGGGGAGAGGGAGGAGCCACGTCACGATGTTACAATGTGAGGTCTCGATACTCTGAGACTGCCGTTGATACTTTTGCTGCTGGGGGGGTCCATTGAGACCTAAATCATCCCACAGAGACAGTGATCAGGAAGACAAAGCCTTGCTGGTCTCAGGGATATTGGAAAATCCCTGATAGACCCAAGTGAAGTGCTTCAAGCCCGCGGTAAACAGGCAGCCCCTAGGCTGATGAAATCGGGACGCTCCAGAAGGAAGGAAAAGAGAAAGTGAGTCCATCTGGTAAGATATTTTTTCTATTTTGCTAAAGACTACCCAAAGAAATGTTTCTTTAAAGACAAATTAGACCCTTAAACAAAAGAACTGAGCGGTGAAAATAATCCTAATGGGATTGCTGTGGAATTTTTTTTTCCTTTGTCTTTCTAACTATTTTTTGTGGATTGAAATGCTTGTAAAGTTCTTCATCTCTCCTCTTAAAGTGAACGGATTGATTTTTTTTTCTCCTGCTTCTTGTTGCTTTATTTTTTGACTTCTGGATTTAAACCTTCCTTTTTATTTTAACAATTCTTCCTACTACTTGTTGTTAAACCATACTAAAAGAAATCTAAAGAACTTTGTTTCCTACAGAAGGTGAAAATTAACTGCGACTCTGAGGTTTTTTTTTAAACAACGTAACTCTCTTCTTACTTGACTTCACTAACTTTGCAGCTGAAGGGTTTGCAACTTGTTTACAGAAACTGATAAAGAACCAAGGGCATGAACTGTTTTCACAGGTGCCTCCGAGAGATATTTTGGCAGGGAAAGAAAGAAAGAAAGAAAGAAAGAAAGAAAGAAAGAAAGAAAGAAAGAAAGAAAGAAAGAAAGAAAGAAAGAAAGAAAGAAAGAAAGATGGGAACAGAACTCCTCCCCTTTGAAGAGTATAAAAGAACTTGTGTTCAAGTCAATTTAAAATAAAAGTAAGAGAGGCCTGGAAGACTAGGTTGCAGTCATTATTGGGTTTTTTTCTTTTTCTTTCTCTCTTCTGTTTTGGAAACATGAGTCAATACTTAGATGAGGAAACCTTAAAATTTCAAAATATCTTGGCTGAAATTCAAAATCTAATGGAAGGATATGGGAGAATTGAGAAGAAGTTGGAAAGACTAGTCTTCCTCACAGCAGAAGATGATGGGGTTGGAACCCCAAAAATTAAAGGGGAGAATGAAGAAATAGAAGATAAAGATAAGACAATAGCTGAATTTATTAATGAAGCAAATGTGGGTGAAAATGGAAAGAAGGAAATGTGGAGGGGGGCGTTCGACGAGTTGGAGTTGGAGCTCTGCTCCGGATTCCAGGACACAGAAGAGAAAAAAATACTAATCATGATAGACATAAGAAGAGAATTTTTTTCAGAAGCAAGATTGACAAACAAAAACAAGTTAACTTTAGTAGCAACTGGTGGGCAAGGAGATTATCTGAGAGACCCTTCAAGCAAGAAAGTGCGGAGAGAAGCCTATAAAAACCTTATAAAGGAGATAAAAAGAAGACTGACTCCACAATTGGTAAGAGAGATAAGACTGTTTTGTTAGTGAAAAGATACAGGTTGACAATGAAAGTTGGTAATAAAAAATAGGTTTCTTTATTATTAGTGATTAATAAGTAGGAATTTTTAACTCCTAGATTGTTTTAGATTGTTATTAAATGTTTACTTGCTAACAATTAACTATAAATAATAATAATAATAATGAAATGATAATGGATACAGCGTAATGATATATACACATATTGACAATTTAGTAAAATAAATTTGGATATAAATTGTAAATTGTGACTTAGGAAAAAGGCCTATAAATTTTATTAACGAATTCTCATTTAGATCTTGTTATAAAAATGTAAGGGTTTTTTTTTTGGGGGGGGGGGCTGATGAGAGGAGATGGGGCATAAATAGTAAATGATTTTAGCCAATTATAATAACAACAAGGAAATGTTAATGGACATTGTTTAACAATATATACATGCCATGGTATTGGCTAAAGTAACTTGGATATAAATTTTAGTCAGTGAGTTGGGGAAAAAAGGGGGAGAAAGACTTTATTAATTGACTTTTACTTAAAAGATGCTATAAAGGTGTAATGTTATTGGAAGATTTTTTGAAATAACTAATGAATGCCATTATGTGGTTGTGTTTTTAAGATTTGAGGTAAAAGCATGTTCAAATAATTGTAGTCAAATGAGAATTGTGGTACATTGATAGTAAGATATACAATTTTTTTTGACTTAAAGTGTATAATCTAATATGAACTATAAGTAATGATTGTGGAAGAAATGCACGAAAGTTATTTGTAACCAATCGACATGCTTTCTACAAGATGTAATGAAGGATTATTCTTTTTGTGTTTTTGTTCAATTAAAATAAAAAAAATTCAAAAAATATCAAAATGTAAATATACAAGTGGAAAAATGATATGAATTGACATAGGTTAAATAACAATTATAAGAATGTATATCTAAGAACAAATTTGAAAGGAAAAATAAAAAACTTTTTACAAAAATGAAAAAAATTGTGTAAATCCAAGAAAGTTCAGATCCTGAAGAATTAACCTTGCTTTCTGATGATATGAGCAGTGGTTTAAAGACTGAGAGCTGTTAAGCATGTTGCCCTGCCTAAGCAGAACATGCACCAACTATTTCTAAGGTCACATCACATCTTCATGATACAGTTTTCATTTCAACTTCAGCCAATAACTGAGTCTACCTAACTATCCAGTATGTTAATCAGTGGTGGATGGCAGGCGGTATGCCCATGTACAGGTGTACCAGAGCCTGCCCAGAGCACCAGATACTGTTCTGGTATGGTGCTCCGGAGGGCCCACCCACCCGCCTGAGCTCCTTACTGGTCTTTTAAGTCTTCAGTGCTTCCACGCACATGTGCAGCGCATACAGCATCTGCGTGATGCTCCGCTGAGCAGCTGGAGCGCTGTAGAGGCTCGCGGAGGCGGTAAGATGCATGCGCATGCTGAACATGTGTGCGCTACGCACGCTGCCCATGGATGATGCCGGAACCCACCACTGATGTTAATGTGTTATTTTCCATCTTCCTGAGTATTAGTGGCTGAAGCGTGAGAATCTACTTATCCGTATCTGTTAATAGTATCCCCAAATATTACTTTTGAGACATGGAATGAGAGAAGACAGCACAGACAAGTGAATGAAAGAAGAAGATTCAGAGAGAAAGGTGAGAGCAAAAAATATATATGAATCACATAGGTGTAGTAATACAAAAAAACCACTCCAAATCATAGTGCAGATAATAATGCACTTATGATAAATGTTTGATAGATAAAATAGAGATGGCAGGGAAGTCAGTGATGGAGCCAGTGGAGTTGCCCCTGGAGGAGGTGATAGAACCAGCAACAAAGCCAACAAATAGTCAAAAACAGATCTGACAAGGTAGCATTAGTGATGGAGCCAGGGATAGAGCTGAAATAATGGAGCTATGATGGACCTGCAATAGAGCCAATTATAGAGCTGTAATAATAGTTGGTGATGAATTGGCAATACAAATGTTGGAACTGATGATGGAGACCAGTAATTGAGATGGTTGTGGCAATGATGATGGAGCTAGTGTTAGAATGGTAGAGCTAACAACAGAGAGTGATGCAGTGGAGCAGGTGATGGTTGAATGAGCAATGAAAGAAAAGAAGATAAATGACCCAGCAATGTGAAACAGGAAGAGAGTGATCATCCGTGCAATGGACCCCATACATAATTCTAATTCATAGGGCAAGTGGGGACTTCCTGGTAAGGCAGGAGAGGAAAACAGCTGGTTAAATTTGCCAGTCAAAACACATCTCTTCCCTTGCTGCAAACCATGTTAGGAGAGCTGGCAGGATATCTATCCATCAACCACTTTGCTTAACTTGTTCCACTTTAAAAGCTGTCAGGACAAGACCTCCCACAAGCCTCTTTTCTAAGGCAGAATAAAAATCAGCTTTTGGGACAGAGGAAATTCTGCCATTTACTTAGAGTTGTTGCAAATCTCTGGTAAAGACTTTTGTTTGTTTGTTTAGCCAACTGACGAGTTAAGAAATTATCTTAATCTGCCAAAAATATAGGCAAAACTGGATAAGCCAACTTCCTCAATCCATCTTCCAGATTTATACAATCTATCAAGTCTACTGCAAGTCAGTTTAGAATAAAGTGACCAGACATCCCGCTTTTGGCAGGACAGTCCCGATTTTTCACAATTTGTCCTGCGTCCCACAGTGTTTTAAAAGTCCTGATTTTGGCTTCATGTTGAAAGCGCAGTGGATTTGCTTAAGAAATCCTAACCGGGGCAAGACAAAAAGTGGTAATGTTTTTTTCTGGGTTAGACAGTTAAGCCCCGGGGCTGCGATCCAAGGCGCGCTTAACTAGGCGAGGAACTTGTGCTGACCCGCCGGGGCATGGGAACTGAGGAAAAGAATGGAGGGGAGGGGGGTCATGAGGAGAAGAGGAAGCATGCCGAGCTGTCATCGGGGCTGCTGAAGCTTGCAAGAGAAATCTTGAAGCAGAGGATTCCAGGGCTGCGGACGCGGAGCTTTGATCTGGTGATTCTGGGATCAGCGGCCACGAGGGATTGGCGAGGATGACTGGCGCTTTTTTCCTCAGCCCCAAACTGGGTTTGATTCCCAGCACGCCTCTTGATCGGCTGAAGAGAATGTGATCCAAAAAGGAAGGGAAAGTGTCTGAATTAGGACAGGCAAAGACGAGAATTCCCGCTTGAGGGAAACCCGGTGGATTTAAATTGAAGTTCATCTGTTCTTCGTGGCAGCTGCCCTCAATATGGTTGTTGAGTGTTTAAATTGTGGTATTGTTTTGTTTGCGTTCTTTTTTTCTTATTTGTACCCCCTCCCCCCCCTAACTTGGTTGTGAGTCGCTCTGAGTCCCTTCGGGGAATAGGGCGGCATAGAAATATAATAAACTCAAACTCAACTCACTCAATTAGGGATCCCATCTAATTCAAGAGATCTTAATCCATTAATTGGCCATTTTAATGGCGGACATACCACTGGAGCGGCCAAAAGCCTCTTTCTTGACAGCGCTTGACAGCATTGATGGGGCTCAGGAATCAATTATCCCAGAAAAATGGCCAATTAATCACATTCTCTTCAGCCGATCAAGAGGCATGCTGGGAATCAAACCCAGTTCGGGGCTGAGGAAAAAAGCATCGGTCACCCTCACCAATCCCTCGTGGCCGCTGATTCCAGAATCACCAGATCAAAGCCCCACGTCCGCAGCCCTGGGATCCTCCGCTTCAAGATCTCCCTTGCAAGCTTCAGCAGCCCCGATGACAGCTCGGCACGCTTCTTCTTCTCTGCACGCCCCCCCTCCCCTCCATTCTTTTCCTCAGTTCCCACGCCCCGGCGGATCCGCACAAGTTCCTCACCTTGTTAAGCGCGTCTTGGATCCCAGCCCCGGGGCACCTTTCCACGGTTGGCGAAGCTCCTGCTCTCCCCGCAAAAGGCAGCCTCGTCACCGCCTCTCTCTATTCCCTTTGCCAGCTGTTGGTTAAGAACAAAGCCCACAGTGAGGAAGCTGCTTGTTTGTCTGTCTGGGATTCTTTGGTGTGTGTGTGTGTGTGTGTGTGTGTGTGTGTGTGTGTGTGTGTGTGTGTGTGTGTATGGTGGACATACCGCCAGAGCAGCCAAAAGCCTCTTTCTTGAAAGTGCTGTCAAGAAAGAGGTTTTTGGTTTTGGACCAAAATTTTAATCAAGAAACACCACCCCCACCCCCCCGGTCAATGGTGTCCTGCTTTACCAATGCTAAAATCTGGTCACTTTAGTTTAGAATGTCTGATAAATATCATTAATTTTGTATACTTTTACACTTAAAAAATCCCCCCTCCCCATTAAATATAGCACAAGCATGAAATAATGTAGTACCACAGTAAAATTCTATCTAAGGAAACTCATTTGAAAGATTTGGGGCAATCACTGACAATCACGTAAGGTGGTTTGTTTTGGCCTAAGTATAATATGTGATATGTCCATGATGGTGAAGCCATTGGCTTATTTGATTAACCATTTGGAAATGAACTAAAGGATGCCTGTCATAACATTTGTACTTCAGAGACAAAATGGAGACTTCCAAGTGTACCATCCTGAGAACTTGGATGAAAGTCAGGAAATAAATGAAATAATAAAAATAAATATTTCATGCAATGGTCTTTGGTTCAGGATGCAAAGGTTCACTATAACAACAATGCAACCATCCAAAAAGAGCAAAATGCCAAAATCTGTTTGAAATACAGTTCCAAATACTTTGATTTTTTTAAAATTTGGATTACATTTTTATTATTTTGCATTAGCCAATCTGTGTAACTGTTCTTTAGTCATTCCTGCATTCCTCAGAAATTACCAGGTTACTGAACATCCATTGGAAAGATAAAGCAGCATGAAAAAGTTACATTTGTGAGGAAAGGGAGTAATCTGGCCTTTTGGTATCAGTCAGAAAAACTAGTTGCACATTTTTGCTCTGTTTGCTTTTCTTATTTAGGCTTATTAATGGGGTTTTACAAACAGAACATTACTCACAGAGGGTTCCCTTAGGAACAAGGGAGATGGGTCAACAAGAAGAGCTGATTTGGTTTTTGCTCATTCATGATGATTCCCTTGTCAACACAGTACTTCTGGTTTGCTGCTCTCTGGATCCCATTGAGAGTTTTATCCTCCTACAGCAAGAATGTGACTCCATAAGACCCTAGTATGCTTCAGATAGAAAGAATGCTGTGAATTTTTCAAGTCAGATAGCTTATTTCAAGCTGGAGTCCCTGGATTCCTCAGATACTGAGGGTTAAGAAGTCATTTCTTAGATATTCATTTTGCTACATATGACTTTTATTGCATAATCTTGGTGGTGGGGGGAATACAGGGTGACTTCTTAAATTTCTTTATGCATCTTAAACACAGTTCAATGTAGAACAATTCTGATATGTCAAGATAAATAGAAATATAGAATAATAACATTTTTCTGCTTTTGAAGTTACTACTTTAAGAAGAAACTTAAGCACTTTAGTGTACTTACAATCACACTGTTTTTTTAAAATGATGTAAATCAAACTATATTGCTTATTTAACAAAGCAAAACAAATATAAATGAAAGAATCTTCACTGAACAATTGTTTTACAATACAGAATGAATTCAAAGGAAAACAAACAGATGTGCCTGGCATGGGTCTATCATGCTCCCTAGAATACAGGAAAAAAAGGTACACCGGTTATACTAATGTGATCTAGAGTGCCTTCAAATGTCAATGTTCTTCAAAATAACTGTATGTAAATCCTTAATTGGTCCATCCAAGTTAGGCAGATCTAGGATAAATTCTTGCTGCTCTGTAAAGCTTCTATTATAGTTTTGTTATATTCTGCAACTTCCTTCATCACATCGTTCATTATGGGCCCGTAGTCACTTTCCTGGCTTTTTGTAGCTATAACTTGATTATATCAATTAAGGAAAAAGTTATCCAATAAATATAAAAGCTAGCAATAAGAAACACAATCAACTCCTAATGCCTAAAGAACTGAGGCCATATTGGGGAAAAAATTTCTAGATATCTATCCTTTTTGGTGTGTATCATTTTGCCAGAGAGAAAGAAGGCATCCGGGTTGGGAAAACTCAGGGCAATTTTTTCAACAAGATGCGTTCTCATTAACCATGAATTAAGCCAACTTTGCCACTGACAATATGGCAGCAAGTTAAGCTGTTGCAATCATTCTCAATTTCAGGGTAAACCTCACACGATTCAATTAGCAAAATCCATTCTTTTCTAAAAATAACCAGTAACCACTTCTAAACCAATCCAATCTCTTTGGAGGCAAAATGAATATTTGCAGAACATCCATATGTGTTGTAATAACTTATAAACTGTGAATTGGCTTCAATTGTATGAAGAGCCTGCTTCTCTCCCCCGCTTCCCCCAATTATACTCCAGGATCAAGAAGTTGAGAATAAGTCTGATCCTCCTAATAGGTACATTTGACAACATAGAAAAACATGCCTAAAAATCACAGACAGTAAGGTTCTTTTTTTCTGTAGTGATTTAGTATATTCACACCTGGATTTACTACTGATGCCAGTTGTAAGGATAAGATAGGACAGATGTTAAATTGCATCATGTCTCTGTGTCAGTGACGTGCGGTCAGCTTTAGGCCTGGTGAGGCACTTTTTAGACTTGTGGACTTCAACTCCCAGAATTCCACAGCCAGGCATGCTCAGTTCCGATTTAAAGCGACAGCACTTTTCCCCCTTGCAAAATAAGTTTTCCCATTCTTTTTCTTCTCCCTCCCCCTCCTTCCTCCCTCTCTCCCTCCCTCCCCCCTCTCTCAAACAGACACACGCACACAGAGAACTTCGATCCCTCTCTCATTCACTCACTCTCAAACACAAACACAAATGTTGGATTGGATATATTTTCCAAAGGCTTGAAAGCAGCTCCTCTGCCATACCCCCCCTTCCCCTGCTGCCTTCCGATCAAACTTTTTGAATTCCTCCCCCTTCCCCACACGCACCTTTTCCAGCTGTTTAGAGACGATTTCAACTCTGCTTCTCCCTGCTCTGCCCTGCCCTCCCCTCTTGAAAAGCCAGAGTTCTGTCAGACTGAGCTAGTTGCTCCTAGAGAACTCTAAAAAGCCTCTAAAAATGCCCTCTACAGGAGGCGAGAGAATACGTGCCTCATTTGCATAAGGAATTCTTTGCTTGTTAACCCTTGCTTAACTCTTAAAAGGCGAAACATTCCTTATGCAAAAGAGGCCCCTAGTTCTCTGGCCTCCTCCTAGTTAATACTGAGACACCAAGCCACTGTGACTTGAAATCTGGTAGCAACTACCCTGGCTTTAATTATTTTTAAAAAAATATTTAAAATTCTTTCCTTTCCCTGAGGAGACTGGCGAGGCCCCGCCTCCCTTGCCTCTAGTAACTGCACGTCCCTGCTCTGTGTACAGGGCTTTAAATGATACTAACATTGATAATTGGTACAGCTTCGCCTTACTTCACTAACTCTTTTTGGCCAAGGAATTCTAAAAATTCTATAGGTATGATCATAGAGAAATTACTGTTACACAAAGTGCCACTCAGCAGTAAGAAAGAACAATGGAAACACATGACGTTGCTAAATTCATGCTTGCTGTTGTTATCTGGAAATTCACCCTAGAAAATGGCGGAATGGAAAGAACATTCAGTTGTGTAACTACTCTTGTTACCCATCTCAAAATCTTGGTGGAACTTCTATTGATCAAATAAACCCAAAATTACGTATAATCCCTTTATATGTAAGGCAACCATTAACCACACTAAACCAATTGCTGTATTTAACCAAATGACTACTGTATCAAATAACATATTTTCATATTACTGTATACAACAAGGTTATATTTTTGGTTCACTGTGATCTGAGAAGGTAGACAATATTTAACAAGCCTCAATTTATGCACTTGATTTACTCTCTTATTAAACTCAATTTGTAAGTATTTGATGTGTGCCCCTGTTGTATTCAGGAAAAATATATATTTGCACCAAATTTATTCAGAATAAATGTCAGAAGAGCTTAAAAAGACTGGTACTTTGGAGGAAATAACAGTAATAATTTGCAGTATTTGAGAACAGTAATGCTATTTATGAAACAAAAAGGATACATTCTTTCATAACAAAATTATTTTGCTCGTGGTGTTGCCATTTCCTTTCCAGATTCGTGAGCTGAAGGTAGAAAATGAAAAATATGGTAACAACAGGAATGAATACTGTAGTTCCACTTTTTAGCACAAGACTGACCTCTCTTCTAGTCAACTGTTTAGCTACGTTGATTTCTATAAAGCATTCTGATTAACACTAATTGCAGTATAATTTTCTTTCTATATGTACATGTGTGTGTATGTATGCATGTGTGTTTGTGCGCACGGGAGCGCACACACACAAACACACAGACACACAGAGAGGTTTAATGGTTAGGGTGCTGAATTAGAAACCAGGAGGCTGCAAGTTCTAGTTCTGTTTTAGATGGACTTCGACTAAGTCATTCTCTCTCAGCCCAACCCACCTCACAGGGTTGTCATTGCGAGGAAAATAGAAGGAGGAAAGAGTATTATGTATGTTCACCACCTTGAATTATTTATAAAAATAATAAAGATAGAATAAAAATAAAATAAATAAATAAACACACACAAATGTATTTTTATAGTGACAAACAATTAAAATAACAATCCCTCACAGTGAAGGTTTGCTTTAGATAAGGCACATAATTCTCCTAGTCTGTTTTGTTTTTGGTAGGGTGTGGGGGAGGAGTCAACAATTGCTTCCAAAATATTTTACTCATGTTAAACTATAGTATACTCTGCACTAAGAGGGAGAAACTTCCTCACTTCCATAGCTGAATTTCCTGTCTGATGGCAGAATGTGTGATTAAGAACCGGGTCTGTGCTGAGAATAGTCTAACACAATAAGTTAAACAGTGGAATTTTAGCCATTCGCTGAGCATAAATAACAAGGTTACGTGGCTATTATATTTATGGCTGCTTCCTAAAAATACTAGCAGCAGTTTGCTTGCCTAATATTGCTATTCCAACCTTTGGAATCAAAACATGTCGGCTCCTTACAATGAAACTTTCAAAAACATTCTGTGGAAGTCAACATATTTACTTTAAGAATATTTCATTGTTAATGGAAAATTAGAATATAAACCATTATAGACATTAAAACAACAATTGTCCATTAATATTTGAGTTGGAAAAATACTTTAAATTTTATTTACCAGTAAATTTTGAGATGCAAAATACTAAACCACAAGCACCATATGTTTTATAATTGTCTTCTGTGACATACTCTGAAGCTGAGTTCCATCCTCCTTTTTCATTCAAATCTGCCATCAGAGGTATTTACTATAAAATCCTGTGTGCCCAACATGTGAAAACACTTGACTCAAGAGGTTTTGAAGCAATTTAGTGTATCCTTAACAATTTACCTGAGCATGTGTTTCATTCTCCTGGAGCTGCAACTTTAGGCCTTCATATTCTTTATTCAAATGTTCCATAATTTTTTTGAATGCATCCCGATGTTTGATCAATCTTTCTTTCTCTTCTTGCAGTTTCTTAGCATGAGGAAATGATACAAAATCAAATCACTCAAGGAGGGAAAAAGTATTTATACTTATAATTAAGTCTGGAGCACAGCATTTGCCATAAAGAGCACATAAAATGAGATAGAGTTGATTTTTCAGAGTATGATTGAAGTGGCCAGCCTTCGGTTTTATGTTATTCTAATTTTTAGCAAATGGAAAAATAAAAAAAATGAAGATTTGCATGAATCCAGACTTCTAATTTCTTTAGAAATGCATACCTTTTATTTGAATCATTTCTTTCTCTTTCACTGTGTTCATGCACTCGCTGTTGATTTAATTTTGATTCCCAGCCAGTGTTTATGAACACTGGCTTCTGCTATTTTTTTCCTAGCTTTTACTTTCTAACACATTTCCTCTTCTCATAAAATCTTTTGTTCACAGTAATAAATGGTACTTAAATGCTGAAACACTTCATATAAATAATGCACAATTAGAATAAAGGATCTAAGGGATTACAGGATTGTAAAAAGGGAGGTACTATTCCAGATCTATCAGAAAGATATATAGTAGGATAAAACTGGAACGGTAAATAACATATTGAAGGAGGACACAACAAACTCCAATCCTCAAGACTCAAATTAAACAGTAAGACTGTATTGTCCAAAAAAGCTTCACCTGGGGAACACCTCTTAGCATAAAGGTGAAACAGAAGGGATTTAAATCGAGACTGCATTTATCAGTTACAAAATATTAAAACAAAATTAATGAAGTGAATCTGCAATTTTTTTCCATTGGGGATAGTGTGGCACAAAACTCTCATAGATGTATGTACTTTTCATCTGTTAAAACTAAGAAGAAAAGGAGCAGTGAAAAAATGGGATTCATTTTTGTTGTATAGGATAAGAAAAAGGTTGAATAATGTTCAGGAACACATTTTAGTACAAAAAGTATAGGCATGGTTGCTTATCTAGTTATACTGGGTTGTCACAGAGCACTGTTTATTGAAAGAATTGCACTAGCTGCTGATTTAACTGAGCTTAAAGCTTTAGCCTTAATGTATCTATAAAACTTTATAGTTCCCTCAATTAAATGTTATATTATGGATCCAAGGAAATGCATCTTTTCTATCACAGTTTTTGTCCCTTAGATCAACATTCCCCCAGATATATGTGCGGCTCCCATGTTTCCAGTCCTTTCTAAATCCCTTAAGACCTGGCTCTGCTCCTGGAACTGGGTTTAGGGTGATTGTGGAACCCCTACCATTATTTTTCCAGCTTTTGTGAATGTTACTGTTCTTGAATTATCCAGAAAATATTAAATTTCGCTATGCTATGTTTTTAGCTGTGTTTTACTTACACATTTCATATTCTGAAAGTTCCTAAGAGTTTTCTTGGAATTTGGGTTAGGGTTATGTTCACTTCATATCGAAGTCCTTCCTGCTTATATCTATCAGAAACCTTCTTAGTTGTGTCACATCCTGCAGATATTTGCCTAGTAGGAATAGGATTTTTTGCACTGTGTCTTTCTGTTGAACAGCAGGAGATAAGCCACCTATTTTACACATTTTGGCATTCCAATATTTTATATTTATTTTATATGCCACTATTTTATATTGTGCCAATTACCCAATTATCACGTGTTTTTTACTGTTTATTACAATCATAATACCAGGTAGCAATACCATAAAAATAGAATTAGAATTCACCATATAATTTAGTACTATATATTATGGTAACATATTCAAGCTAAGAAAACAGTAAATATAAGAATTAATGAAGATGGAATAAAAGCTGGGTGAATTCCATACCAAACACTATCGCACTTGCTTATGGCAATTCGAGAGCAGGTCAGGAATGCTTTGCGAGCTGACATTAGAATTTAACATAACCTCAATCTTGTATTTTATATTTTAAATTTTATGTCATAGAATATGCCTTATTTTAACTGTGATGCTTCTGACAAGAATAAACAATAAACAAACATAATATCGTTGTTTTGCATTACTGGCAGTATATGAACACTTTAAATCATCTTTTGCACCAACACCCCTTCTCCCTGCAGGCACTTTTAGTTCTGTAAGGTATGGAAACATAGTTGGGATAGCCTGAAAATACACCTTCTTACAAAAAGAACAAAGCAATGTGAGAGTGATTTGGAAACAACTGATCCCACTGCAAGAGAAAAGGGGGAGAGTGTGTTTTGTTTGGGTTCATTTATCGTCCATTCTACAAGGAAGCACCACTAATTTTCACAATAATTCTTTCAAGTGAGAAGACTGTTGGCTGTATAAGAAAAAAGTTAAATGTTATATTTTTAGAATTTTTTTAATGACTTTTCAATTTTACGCATAAAATGGTTTCTAAACATTCACTAATATTTTTAAAGTATTTTTTTAAACAGTCCAATTATTAACCTTCTACTGGGAAGAATGGGAAGCCATTTGAAGCAGCTGGCTTGTATCTTGGGTTGCAGCAGTAAATATGTGAGTATTACAACTATTTTGAGTTATTACTGACCCATCAAATGGCTCTGCTATACTCAGTTGAGATAAGATAGGGGGAAATAGCCCTGCATTATTTCACTGTGCCGTTAACAATGCAAGCCCTATTAGGTGCAAGCGGTGGAGCATAATCCTACAAAAGTGATTATATAGTAAGATCAGTTTCTATATATACTTAGTAGCAGTCCGAAGACAATTTAATGTCAAATATTTTATTCTGAATTTTGAAGAACTGGTTCTCAAGCATATTTCCTAATTGCTTTTTAAAAAGTTGTCACACAAAAGGGAGAAAGTGAACTTCTTATTGCCCCAGCAGGCAGTATCGGAATCAGTGGCTTAAAACTCTAGGTAGTCTTCATTTACAGGTAGCCCTTCACTTACAACAGTTTGTTTAGTGACCATTCGAAGTTACAGGAACTGACAAAAGTGACTTATGACCGTTTTTCACATTTACAACCACTCCAACCTCCCCATGGTCACATGATCAACATTTGGATGCTTGGTAGCTGATTCATATTTATAATGGCTGCAGGGTCACGTAATCCCCTTTTGTGACCATGGGGAAGTCAGATTCACTTAACAACCAGATTACTAACTTCACAACTGCAGTGATTGACTTAACACCCATGGCAAAGAAAGGTTGTAAAAAGAGGCAAAATTCACTTAACAAATGAACAACAACAAAAAAATCTGAGGCTCTATTGCAGTCGTAGGTTGAGGACTACCTGTATCAACCACAACTGGAATTGGCAATTTGACCTTTAAGCAGGATGATCACTAAGTGAAACTGGCTGCAGTTGTGTTTTTACATCAGTTTTCCTTTGGTTTACAAATCTGTGGAGGTCATAAATGTGAGAATTGTTTGCAAAGCAACTTTTTCATCTCCACTGTAACTGAAAAAAGTAGCTAAATAAGGCTGTCGCTAAATAAGGCCTACTTATATAAGAAAACTAGACAACAGGAGGAATTTTCTGACTGTATCATCCAGTGGAATAGGCTAATGCACAAAGGGCTAAGTTCTCCTTTGCTAGATGTGTCAAAGAGAGGCTTGGTAATCATCTGTCCGAGATACTTTAGTAGTAGATCCAGGACTGAGCAGGAATTGGATTAGACAATTGCAATATCCCTTGCAATGCTATGGTTTTAGGATTTGGACTGCTGATTACCTTTTTCTTTTCTTCTCCTGCTGTTTTCAGAGCAGGCAGATTATTATATACTTCCAAGTCCTTGGTCATCTGTTCAATTTTTTCTTTGAGTGAGGTTAGTTCATCAACCATCTTTCCCTCCAATAAGCCCATCTTCTGGAGGTCCATTTGGAGTCTCTGACTATCTATAACAAAGGAAGACGGTCTAGTATAAATTACTGATAAACATATTTTCCATCACAGAACACATTTACTTATCCAACAAGACAACCAAGTCCTGCTTGCCTTATTCACCTTGGCACTGATCCAGCAAAGCTCTCAAGAATGTTATCTTTTGCATACAAATATCCATTATCTGATGAAATAGCAATATGGCAAAGACTGGTGCTGAAATAGTTTACTGCTTGTAGTAAAAGCTGCCAAACTGAAATTAAGACTGTTATTCTTCATTTATATTTGTGACTAAAATGAAGAACAATGAAAATAATTCCATTGCCTTCCTTAGCTTTAAACAATTCAAAATGTTATAAACTTCTAGAGATTATGCTGGTAATTTAGAAGAAAAAAAAGCAGATTACTATGATTCAAATAAAAGCTGAATTTTTGTATACCAATTTTGTTGACCCACAATACGGTCCATCTGGTATACAGCTTTGAGGCCATATTTTAAAAATGGTTTTAAATGCTGAACTTACATCCAGCTGCTACACAGTGTATCCTGTGGTCTGATCATTTTTATTGTAAAATAGACTGATAGCTGTCCACTTTTTAAAACACCAAATCCTTAGATACTCCAAAAATAATAACCAAATCTCAGTGTATATGAATACTCATTTCCTCTTGTGCATGGTCTCATCTGGGAATTTCAGGCAGACATATTGACATCTCAGAATTACCAGTGATAGCGAACTTTTTCTGCACAAAGTGCCCAAAGTGGAATGCACTGCAGCCCTAGAACTCGGAGACCAGTTGGCCTGCGCGTGCCTGCGCAACTGGTCTTCAGGTTTCCGGTTCGCACATGCGCACGGCTAGCTGGTCTTCACGTGCGCCGGAGCGCCAGAAACCAGAAGAGTAGCTGGTGATGGTGCGCGTGCCCACAGAGAAGGCTCTGTGTGCCACCTCTGGCCCGCGTACTATAGGTACACCAGGTAGACCAAAATATTTTTTTTAGGCTTCAATGCAAGATATGGAGGTATAAAATTAGCATACTGGAATAAAGTAGTGCATATCACCATGATTTTAAATCCTCAATGTGCATTGTTAATTCCTTTCTTAGGATATGGCTTAACTCCTTGTCTCAGAGTTGGTCAACCTGTTCTCCTGGCTGGCCTTCTTATTTGAGGATACATGTTAGTGCTCCAAAATAATGATTCAAGGATTAAAATTCCTGCACTGTGGAATGTCTGGAACTGACAAAGGTACAGTCACACTATTTTGAACTAAAATGTTTAAATCTTAAAAATCTATTGTGGATGGTCACATGTCAGCCAGATGTACATATAGGATTTGGCATTTTTGTGCATATGTGTAGATCTTCCCAAGGACCTGGGATAGGTAGGTAGATCCTACATTGTTGCAGGATGTAAATTGTTCCAAGCAAAGCTACCTTTTGCAATTAACAAATAGTGATTTTGTCAATGCCGTTGATCAATGCTGATGATGTTCAAGTGGTACTCTTAAATGTTTTGGAATTGCACCCAGAGAATCTATTACAAATAGTACTATATTTACTATTTCTTGTCTGCTGAACAATTGTTCACACTTGGTGAAGTACATCCAAATTCTAGATTTCTATTTAAAACCATAGAAAGCTGCTGCTAAACAGTATAAGCAATATCAAAAGTGCAACAATTTGGGGATAAGACAGACTGTTTTGGTGAACAATTTGGAGAAGGAACTAATTTTCTTCATCCAAATACGATCCTAGAGTAAAAAAAAGGAAAGGAAAAGGGGGAAAAAAAACAACCCTTCTCTCTGGGAAGAGACAGGAAGAGGATGCAGTCCAGTTCCTTCTGATATGCCACTAAGTCACAGACTTCAGCAAGCCGTGTGTACATAGTAGCAAATTCTGAGACAAAATTGCTTTTGTGCTTTGACCTAGGGAAACGTTAGTGGGAAATGCTGCCATCAGCAAATCTGTTTACTCACAGAAGTTTCCTTTAAGGAGGGAAAGGCAGATTACTTTGTAGTGGTATTTTACACAAAGAGGGAACTTGTGGCCTCCAAGAACTTTTCTAAAATATGGAAGACTTGCTACTAAGCAAACAGCAATGTGTAGATTGTAAAAGACATGATTTCAAGACCAGCAGAGTCTCACGTTTCTATTATAGTTGGTTAAACAAATCAGCAACCACAATAATAGATTAAGCAGTTTAAGAGAATTAAAACAGAATAAAAAAATTGCCTGGTTCACCTGTCTTTTTCATCTTCCCTTTAAATTGCATCTCATATATTCTGATTTTAAGACCGGGCTAAGAAGAGAGAATAACTACAGATTCACAATTCAGATAAAACAAATCTATACTCTAATCCACAAATGTTCCCATCCAGGATGAACACATAGTATACAGAATGTGTCAAGATCGGACTCCCAAAATGGTTTGTTCACAAATTAATATTTCTGAAAATTGATATTGCTGTTATTTTTATTCACAATCCATAAAATCTCAATGCCTTGTAACATTATTTGGTGCCCAATGGCTTCTGGAAGATGTAAATAAAACTCCTACTTGAATTTGTTTTTGAAACAGTATATCTATATATCCATACATTTGGGGAAATCAGCAGTATTTGCCTGATTCTATGCCAGTTTCAAAAATTGTATTTAAACAGTATACAGTAAATATGTTTCTATTTATATAATGCAAGGAAAATACACACAAAAGCATAACTCGAATCATTCAACCCACAGAAAAAGGGTAAGCAAATATAATTTTGATAGGCAATCTGAGCTTTTTATTGTTTTCGTCATTTTCCTCTTGTACCATCAAACAAAATTTAACAAAGATAGTTAGACAATTAGTTTACTTGAGATATTATGATAATTTGCTTGAATCGTAGTTCATCAGACAAGTTCACTGTGTAGTTACGGAGCAGGGAAAAACAAAGACACTGCTTCTCAAAGATCTATGGAGAACTTCACTATAAGCATTTTTTTTTCTTTTCCAAATATAACATTCCACAAATATTCTTACTTTTTTCATAAATCTTTCCTCTCAATACTCCCTAATAGAATTTGTAAGTTTAGCTACTCATGCAATTAAAAATCTTTCCCAGTGCTAAAACCTTAATGATGAACAGAAAGCATGAACTATGCAACAGCTGAGTCCTTGAAATATAAAAGGGGAAGAGTTGTTTTTTGTAATGGAATAAATACACCTCTTACCTGTACCCAGATTTTTAGCTGTACTCTGTGATTTTTGCATTTCACTTGATTTGAAAGTGAGATCTTCCTGCATGATCTTCAATTCTTGATTTGTTACAGAAGATATCTGCTTCATACGACTTACATTCTGCATATTACCAAAAAAAAAAAAAAAACCACCCTTACCAAATATGTTGCCATGCCTAGAGGCAGATCATTAAGAAACCCTTTTCCATAATTTTATCAGTCACTGTAAATACCTTTAAGAAATGTAAATATTAGAGAATTTATCTCAAATAAAGCATTGCTGTGTTATCCATACAAATGACTTTATTACTATAGTTTACATAATGAGTCAAGACTAAAGGTAAATAAAATATTAAAGGCTTACAATAATTTGAGGAAATTTAACTAAGGAATACCTTGGTTAACCTTGACATACAACCACAATTGAGCCTGAAATTTCTGTTAGTAGGTGAGACATTTAAGTGAGTTTTGCCCCAGTTTACGACTTTTCTTGCCATAGTTGTTAAGTGAATCACTACAGTTGTTAAGTTAGTAACAAGGTTGTTAAGTGAATCTGGCTTCCCCATTGACTTTGCTTATTAGAAGATCTCAAAAGGGGATCTCATGACCCCAGAACACTGCAACTGTCATAAATATGAGTCAGTTGCCAAGTGCCTGAAGTTTGCTCATGTGACCATAGGGATGCTGCAATGGTCATAAATGTGAAAAATGGTCATAAGTCACTTTTTTCAGTGCAGTTATAACTTTGAATGGCCACTAAATAAAACTGTTGTAAGACTACCTGTAGTTGTTTCTCGCAAAAATAAACCTAACCCTTATGCTCTGAAAAACATCTTCACAGGAAATGTATCCTAAAGGAAAACTGTTTCTGAAATGTTAATGGGACAATCAGATTCTACTTTCGAAATTGAGACAGCCAGTTCTAAAGGAAGCTATTTTCACTATGACATGGCACCTTAAGGTGTTTCCAGTGAATTGACTTGTATCTGCAAAAGACTTAATAAAACATTGACAAATTTGGTATAAGGACAGTTTTTAGGCAGATATATGAAAGGTAATTACTACATGGTTTAAGTTGTGCTAGGATGATTTGGAAACATAAAAAGCATATATGACAATCATTGTTCTGTTTCACATCATATGTGATTGGTTGCAATTTGAGGTCATTTTTCTTTTTTTCAGACCTAAGCCTAAGGTATCAAAGGAAGAAACAAAAGTGATGGGGGAAAAGGAAAGAGCAGAAGCAAGATCAATTCTATGGAACCTGTTGACGTCCTATGAATTATGTTTTAAAAAACCCTAAAAATGTAAGCCTACCTTAATTAAGTGCTAACACCAATGTTAAACAAACCAAAGAAGCATTCTGCTATTCTAGTGGCTAAGATCTCAAAAAGGCTTAAAATATGTTTCTTGTTTGTAATAATAGAAGTCACCATTTCAGGAAGAAAAAGGCTAAAGCAAGGCTAGACTCTTCATTTGTTAACTGTGTTTACTTGAAGATCTATATTAGGAAGGAAGAAATCTCAGTGTCTTCTTTTGACTTCTCAACTGTGGTTCACATCCCTTAAGGAGCTCTGATAAAAATATAAGGGAGTCTGCCTTCACTCCTACGCTGCCTAGACAGGGAGTTTGTTGGTACCTGACCAAGTCATGTGAAGGATCCAGCTGCTGGAACATTCTTCAATAGCCTTTGTACTCACTATAATGACTTCTATGAAATCCCCTACTCACTCCTGAGTACTCTCCAACACAAAGGTCATTTTTCTTCTATGCCAAGGTGACTCTTCCTGAGCATAGATGTCCATTCCAGCCAGTGAAATATTGCTTCTCCTTTCCTTTTTGTGATAGGAGACTGACATGCCCTGGCTGCCTGTTTTTCTGGAGCATCTCCTCAAGGTGCTATACTTTCTTAAGGTGGCTGCTCTCAAGATAGAAAGACAGCCATCTCCCTGGTAGCAGTTACTAGTGAGGACTTTCCTTTCCCTCCTGAACCTATATGAAATGGCTTCCTTCCTTACTCTTTTATGTGCAGTTCATGTTAGGGAGGGAAATATACAAATGCAAGTATTATTTTAGAGTGTCACAGCACCATAAAGTCTGAGAATTTTTGACACTAAATTACTATTGGATTTACTCTTCTTTGCATTCTGAAGAAATACAAAGAAATAAAAAACCCATGTTATTATCTAAGGGCTTTATTATTTAACAGGGTGATTTTCAACTTTATTTCAAATTAAATAATTGTCTGGGTTTCATTTGTTTGAGAGAGAGATATTTCCCTAATAGTAAATTAGGATTTCAAGTGAGATTACTTCTTACCCGGCTCGAGTGCTCCAAAAGGGCCACAATATTGGCCTCTATCTCTGATTTCCGCTCCAGTTCCTGGTTCTTTGTCTCTTCAAAAGATTCGAGAAAGTCTAAAGATTTTTTTAAAAAAAGATAGAGGAAGCTATTGTTTACAATAGGAACTGCAGAGAAGTCCAGCAGCATTGCTTACAATTGCACTTTGAATGTTAAAGCATTTAAAAATATATATACAGGGAGTTTAAACTCAGAAAATAATTCAATGAAAAAATAGTTTATATGAAAAAGTACAATGAGAACCAGTTATTCAATTTTCACTCAACCAATACTTGAGCTCTATATGGCAAACTAGCAAATAATAATATAAAGATATTTCTAAGATATTCAATGCCTCAATTACATTCCATTTGGAGTCCTGTAAAACAATCTATTTATCTATTGTAACATAATCTCTGAAGAATATTCAAAAATTTAAGCAGAATGCTATATCTTATTGATGTTTTTTTTCTCCTAACAATAGCTTCACTGGGAAAAATACTGTTTCCAAATCCAACTGGAAATGTTTATGATGATCCATAAAATCATATATACAGACTGTATGAAAGACCCTGAACCTGAAGATTGCCTGGGGGATACCAATGTTCAAACAGAGAAACTCTTTAGTATCTGCTTCCAGATTCTGGAAATTCTTCCAGCAAATGTGGCAATTAAAGTAGAAATTAGGAGAGTTGAGGTTAGCCACACCACCATCCAAGATTGGGTAACAGCTCTCAACATTTACAAATACTGTCTGACTGCTTGTTTAAATAGAAGAAAACTTCATATCCTGATGTTTTAACTCCATAAACCTCCCTGATATCTGGAGAGCTTTTGGAAACAAAGGTTCAATATGGAGGTTAGCTGTGGGAGTGCAACTGTAATATGACCACAGAACTTTAGCAATACTGAATTCAGTAGGAAGCTTTGGTTCATATGGGGCTCCAAAATGTGTAGTAGAGGTCCTATATGTGCTGAGCAGCTCCCTACATAAAAGGATTCTGTTAAAATAGACTAAATTCTTTCCTATAAATTTCTCTTGACAAAGTAACGATCTATAGAATTCTTGAAATTAACTTAAGAAATTACTATTCTTCATTAGCCATGGTCTTGTCAAATGTCTGTTTTATTTTATAATATTTTTCAACACATAAGGAAGTATTTCAATTTACTTTTAGTTTCTAATAATTTATCTGAAATTCAAAAGACCTAAATGGGAACCAATTTTTACTCTGTGTTGCCATAAATCCACTTATCAAGTTGGATTTACTAATAGGTTTTAGCATTCCTACCAAGTGACTGATGATGCAGTCTTGTTCTCACTTACCTGAGATTAAAGGATAAAACACTGTTAAGATTTTTTTCTGAGTAGACATATTAACAAAATAACAGAGTTGGAAAGGACCTTGGAGGTCTTCTAGTCCAACCCCCTGCTTAGGCAGGAAACCTATTCCAGACAAATGCTGTCCAATCTCTTCTTAAAAACTTCTAGCGTTGGAGCATTTACAACTTCTGGAGGCCAGTTGTTTCACTGATTAAGTATTCTAACTGTCAGGAAATTTATCTTTAGTTATAAGTTGTTTCTCTCCTTAAATGAATATTTAAATGAGTGTTTTCAGGGCACTGAATGCAAAATGTGCATTGTATATATGTTTACGAATCTTACTTACTATCCATGCTTTCCTCTCGCTTCTTCAATTCTTTATATTTCAGATTTTTTTCACCTACAAAAAAAAATTAAAATTAAACAATTAGTACTGCAGTTATTTTGTATTGACAGATTAGGGTACAGGTAATCTTGGTTAATGATGGTAAATGGGGCCAGAATTTCCATTACTAAATGATGTGGTCAAAGTATAATGTCACATTACCTTATTCCTTAGCAATGGAAATTCAGACAGTTCCCATTGCCATCATTAACCAAATTCTGCTTGTTGTTAGGCAAGGACCCACCCTGATTTAAACCATTCCCAACTTGGTCCCTCCTAACTGTTTAGCCTCACTTCTTAATTACTTTCAGAAATTGCTTTTTGATTGCTTTTTAGTTACTAGGGATTTTTATAATGATGAGTTAATTTAGAGTACTGGCTGAATCTCCTTCAATCCTTAGCAAAAATAAATAAATAAATACAAATAAAAATATAAATTTAAGAATTAAGAAAAAATATTAATTTGGAATAAAAAGCAAAAGGGTGATTAGAATTTTGGTTTTGGACCATTATAAATGGATGATAGATGGACTAAGAGGTAAAACGGACTGAAATAAGATTTTAAAATTGATTATAAGAATTCTTTACATGGGAAAATACTCTTCAAGTCTTAAAAAATGATAGGGTGGGACTTTGAAGGTTGGATACTAGAGGGAACCAGAAGGTACTAAAGATTACAGCTAAAGGAAAACAATACATACATTTGAATTACGAATATAGAATGGAGCAAAATAGTTAACAGTGAATGTACTAAAGGATATTGGTGAGCAATAGGCCCAGAATTATAAATAAACTGTGTTTCAAAAATGTTGTGGAATAGGAAAAAAGTTTTACCAGACAAACCTGAGATTGAGTGGCTTTAAAAATTACAGGCTACAAAAATGATAACGTAAAAAAATGCTGTATACAAATGGATATAGGAATAAGGAATAAAGCTGGCTGATGTCATGATAATTAAAGGGGATAAACAAATAACAAATCAAGAAAACAATCTTGATAACTTTCCTATACTGAATTTACAAAAGAGTTCTGTTAAAGTTTTGAAGGTTTTTGTGAGAAGGAAAAGAATGACAAAAAATGAAAATAAATCTAATTCTAGAATAATATTTGAGGTGATAAAGATCCAGACTGTTAAAACTAAAAGGAAGGAATATAAAGTGAGTTAATTTGATCAAAGTTAAGAAAATATTGTTATCTCTGCAAACCCTTAACATACTTTTGTGACCAAGACTGAACAAGGTTTTAAAGATTTGTTTATAGATAAGAGATGAAAGCTAGAGAAAAGAAACCATTTGTTATATTATAATGAAAAGCAAGTTACTAAAATTGTCTATTTTTGTTCCAATGAAGGGAGAAGTAATTTCTTTATACATTTTCTTTTTTGCTACAATATTCTTATTTTTTTCCTTTCTAGATGTTTTTGTCTTTTTTCTTCTACATTTTTCTTTTTGCACTTTCTTTTTCTTTTAGTTTAATTTGTACTAGTTTTTAAATAGGCTATTCAAATTACTATTAAACAAACAACATTTAATGGCTGCATGCGCAATATGGAGCAGCCTTCCTGTTGATATCAGGTTGACCTCTATATTATTGGCCTTCTAAAAACTGTTAAAAATGGAATCATGTTGAAGGACAAATGGTGAAAGAAATGACGCTGATCTATGATATATGGTTTTAGTATTTTGTATTAAATGCCTTTAGGAAGGCACTTAAGACCCGGCTCTTCCTGCCAACTCTGTGTTACGTTGGTGTGTGGCCACTAATCACTAGCAGTGCTGTAGTATATCTGAATCTATTTCCTCCATTATTTTCAATGTCTGTATTTTCACTGTTTTTAACCCATTATAAGTGGTCTATTCACAGAGTGGGTGACTTTAAAAATTGATCAAATAAATCATTGTATATTTAGGACTCTTTTTTTACCACAGATGCTTTATTACATCATTGAACATTATTGTAAAGCACTAAGAGTCGTGTTGAATGCATTGGGGACAAATTGAAAGATAAATAAGATGCATTTGAATTAATAGATGATATATCTCTTCCATAATATACTTCTCTGATAACCACACTTTATTTATGATAACTGTAATCTCTGTTGACTTACAAAAATGGCAGATTCAAAAATTTAAAATAAAGCATATAATACAAGTAGATAACAACTTCAAAACTTAAAGAAGAAATGGAATGCATAAGCTAAAAATAAGCATATTAGAACTGACAGTCCTGCCTTTTCTTTTCCCTGCTATATTATATGACATTCCCACTGCTTGCATTTATAAATATGTGCACTGTCCTAAGAGGCCATTTTTAAAAACATCCTGGTAGCTAGGGTCCTATTTCTTGTCAATACTTCCTTTCATGATAGGAAAAAAAAATACCGAATTTAAAATCTAATTTGCTTTTCAGAGGACCATGAACAGATGTAGACTGAGGCTTAAACAAAAAAAAAATACTTGGAAAATATTTTATGAAAAATAGCTTCAGTTATCAAGCTATAAATAGTAAAACAATTTCTTACCATCTACAGTCATCCAAGCAATATAGGAAAACGATGCAAAAAGTGTATGAAAATAAAACAGATAAAAGCAAAATGATGGAATTACTATGGAAAGGCTAAAATCAAATACTAATTATATGATCAAACTTAAGAATCAATAAAGAAAAAACAATACTAAATCACACTTCTAAGGAGATAGCATTATGATAACTAGTTCCTTTTAGATATTAAATCAAAGCATACATTTGCATGTACTTATTTTATTTATCTAAGGGCATTTAAATGACTGCCCAACTCAAATAACATGACTCTGGGCAGCATATAAAAAGAAAAGGAAAAAGAAAGGAAAAATAATCAGCTAATAAACATAAAAAAACCCCTGAAAGGTCATTAAATTATGAAAGCTGATTTTACTGTAACTCCTCAAATTGGGAATTCTATTCAACTGACCCGAACGTTTGAGGAAAAAGCCAGATCTCAACTGCTGCCATTGAGAAGGCTTTGGATTTCATAAAATGGCACCATTTCGGTGAAGCAACCCAGGGTGTACCCTCTGTATAGAATAGAAGCATTATTGGGTGTCACTGGGATTACATCTGCCACAATAATCTGTTCAGATTTGGAAGCACTAAATTGGAAAAGGCAACATTATTAGTTGAAATGCTTCCCCCCCCCCCCATTGCATGGAACTCAAAGATTTCATAATACATATGCAGAGAATTACCCACATTCACATTCTTCCAAATAGTCTTGCTTACACAAAGCAAATCAGAAGACCACCCATGTATGTTGCAAGGATTCATTTATGTTGAAGCTTTTCTGCATGATGGTAGAATTTGAACAACTCCCATTAGGGAGGATTAATTTTTGGCTTATTTTGTCACGCCATCATTTTTTTTTCATTCACAGCGAAACACATTCTTTAAAGTCATTTGAGAAAAGGGATATTTCCAGACAGCTAACAAGCCATTGCACTAACATAGTGCAATGCATTATGAAGCTGTATTAGATTGTAAATATCATTTATAGATGTTTTAGCAGTAAGAAAATAGATAGAAGCGGAAGGAAACTACAGAAAGGTAACAAATGGAAATAATTATCATATACGAGTATGGAATAAAAATATTGTACAGAATCATGTAATTTGCATGTATGAGCACATTCTTGTATCTATTCACAATTCATAGACTCTATCTGAATATAAATAATCAATTAGATTAGATTAAACTATAATAGAACATTTAAATACAGTTTGGAGAGTCAGGTCTCAAAGCCTTTTTTCACCTTGGTGTTCCTCTAAATCCATGTCAAGCTGCCGGATTCCTTCATTGAGATGGTTGCTCTTTTCTTTTATCTCTGTTAGCCTAAAATAATGGGCATGGTGATAACTATAAATATACAGCTTTTTGTAAAAAGTACTGAATAAATAGCTTTCAGACTAACAATCAAACAGCAATGTCTTTTTCTCCTAATATGTTTTAGCTTCTGCGTATTCTTGAACCGAGTTTACACAATTTTACCTAAATGAGGTTAATTTTGTAGGGAATGAGGAATTTAAGAATTACTTATGTTAAATAATGGGTCCCCCTGCTGGTTAAAACAATTCATTACAATAATGTTACAAGAGAGTAGTGCTTCTTTACCTCACTTTCTCAAATTAAGTTTGGTTTCAAAAGACAAATGCAGGTAAAACATTAAAGTAACCCATTTAACGTATTTAAATTTAAACACAATATTGTATTTAAATGTGATCTTGTATTTATTTATACAAGGGAAGGCATTTAAAAACTTTATTTTTTCTTTGAACAATATAAATAACCTTATGATTATGAAGCCTGTCTCATAAGCAATTCAAATATCACAGGACAAATATTTCTTTTAGACTTTCCCCTGCTGCATTACTTATTACTATTGTTTTATTACTATACAGTGGTATTACCTAGTTAAGGCATCAGATACTTTAATTCCAACTCCATTTTCACATATGATTCTTCAGAATATTTCCACAAACAGGTCATAAAAACAGCCCTGCTTCTTTTTACAGTCAATGGGTGCAATACACACGACTGACAAATCTTCCAAAAATATGTGGATGTAAATGAAACTGATTTTATAGCAGACATTGAAAACTAGAGGAACAATATAGAAAAGCACTCACTGCCTTTCCATGCTTGCTATTTCTTGATTGTCTTCCTTCACCTTAGAAAGAGATAACAGTAACATAACATATTCTTAGTGACCCAAATAAATTACTCAGTTATGGAAAGAATGGTAAGAATGCTGGCTTAGCTGTAGAAAAGACTGATATTACTTGTATTGTCTAAAATTTGCTGAATAAAATACTGTCATCTTACCTTTCAGTATCACAAATATGTGTATATTAGAAAAAGTGATATACAAGTAATGTTTCACTTACAACTAAAATACAGCCCAGAATTATAGTTATCAGTTATTGTGGTCGTAAGTCAAGGTATCACGTGACCATGGGTGGAAGTTCAAATGTTGTAACTTTGAAAATAGGTTGTAAGTAGCTCAGGGAGGTCCATCTTAACTTTGACTAGTTGTTAAAATACTGTTTGTAAGTCAATGTATACCGTGTTTTCCCAAAAATAAGACAGGGTCTTATTTTCTTTTGACTCCTGAAATAAGCACTTGTCCTTATTTTCAGGGAGATCTTATTAGGCAGCAACCATGGTCACCTCAGAATAGCACAAATGTCATTCCTGGAGATATCCTATATTCACTTTACATTTTTTTGTCAGCAATATGGCACTGATGGCTTAACTAGTTTTTCACATCTTACTTAAATCAGGTTTTCATAATCTTTTAGTTACACCCTTGATGTTTTTCAGCCATCTAAATATGATACATTTTATTATCTTTCATAAGTATAATCTTTATTGTCATTGTACTTAAATACAATGAAATAGGTTTTAATCTAACTAAAATAGTTCAGTATTTCAGTCTATCAGAAATACTGAAATACTTCCCTTTTCCGCAGGGGAAATAAATTGTATAACATAGATGTATTTATTGCCTTCTAAATTCTTTTTATGACATGTGAATACTAAGTCACAATCAACATGTCTCCTTCCAAACAAGAGTCTCTTACAAAAATATGCTCTCACAGTTAGCTCTGTTGGTCAAGGTCACCAAGCTCCAATTGTTACATTTGCTATCCTAGAGTCATGATGGTGATAGTAAGTGTGGCTTTTCTACATTAACATGACATGTAAGTACTCTAGGCCTTAATTTCTATTTGTTAATTGAGCTT
This sequence comes from Thamnophis sirtalis, assembly GCF_051295495.1. NCBI lineage: Eukaryota > Metazoa > Chordata > Lepidosauria > Squamata > Natricidae > Thamnophis > Thamnophis sirtalis. The sequence continues at coordinate 84,126,214 of NW_028261385.1, read as the reverse complement.
TAGAAATATTATGAAGTATTTTTTCTACCTGTTTTAATAGTCTTTCTCTCTCCTCCTGGGGAGATCCCATGTTCTTGTCCTCTGCAATCATTTGATCTCGATGTTCCTCAAGACCATGAAGCTTTTCATACAGCTGTAAGGCCTCTTGTTTAATTTGAGAGTGGGTAATTTCCTAAAGACAGAATACATGCAAGTGGTATTTTGTATTTATACAACTGAAATAAAAAGTAAAGACAAGGGACAATGAATCGGTTTTGGCTTGTAAGACACATTATTTTATGTCTAACCAGCAACTAGAGAGTAGCATAGGAAGGTTCCTTCTAAAACTGAGCACTCTCCCCTTATGTTATTTATATTATATATGTTCATTGATTCATAGATTATCATTCCTAAATACTTCTAAATGAACAGATAGAACAAAGCCATTCTCTATCGTCACATACAGAGATATACACTGCTAATTAATATCTGTATCCATTTTCTTATTTCACATCTATTTCTGAGCCTTCTTAATCATTCTTGATTTAAGAACATATGTATTATCCAAATTATAATTGCCAATGTGTGATAATTACAAGGTAATAAAAACAGCTGTCAAAATTATTTTCTGGTGAGATTTTAAAACTAAGGAAATTGAAGAAATATCAAAGTTATAACCTTTAGAGTACCACATAGTAACTTTCTACTAGATTATCAAATGGGAAAAGTCAAAACAGTTGATACATACATATAAAAATTGTGGGAGAAATTAAACTTAGGATAACAAGTATTTAGAAAGTTACACAGAAGCTCTGTTAGTTAGTATAATACTATGGTTTAACATTATAAATTGAATAGTAGGAGCCTACTTAAAAGTTCCCACATTACTTAACTTTTATTTATTGAATAAGACACAACTGCATGGGTTTACAAGTCCCAATGGCTAAATTCACTCATTATGTTATGTAATATATGAATCCAGCTATATGGTTTTCTGTAGTATGTTATATGACAGAGGAAGCAAATTGTGATAATTTTCCTTCAAGAAACAATTATCCTTTCCAGTATTTTATGTTAAAATTTACTAAAAGAGTCACTGAGAGTTGAACATAATAATAGAAATAATAATTAAATAATATCTACTTATCCCAGGTTTTTGAGAAGGACTTGATAGATAAATAAAAATGCCAAATCCATTCAAAATACCTTCCTGACTATGTGACAAATCATAATAATAAAAGTAGAAGAGAAACAACTGAAGAAAAGCAACAAAATGTAAAGACCTTCAAATAGCAATAGAATGATGGTGGCAAAAGAAAGAAGGAATAGTACCAATAGTAATACATGCTTTGGGTGCAATCCCTAAACATCTGAAGCCCCCATGAACACCAACGGCATTTACAAAATCAAGTTCAGTCAATGGCAAAAGGCAGCTTTACTTGGAACAGCTTACATCTTGGGACAATTCTTTTAACACCATCAAACAACAATATCCATCTTTTTTATCCACCTTATCCACAAGCAATCAGGTGTTTAAACTATTTTTCGCTTTATTTATCCACCTATCTAGTCATTCCCTAGGACTAGGGAGGACTAGATAGTGTGCTGAAGATAACAAACAGCTAAAATGATACTAGACAGGGATTTTGACTTTATTTTTAATTATATGTAAGATGCTTATTTATGAATCATCACATTTCAACTTATTCTTCCATTATGTAATGAATTTGAGAATAGGAAAATACATACTGCTTCCAGAGCTTGTTCTTTCATATTCACAGCATCCATTTCTTGTTGTAAAGAAGACAATTCCTAGGAGAGGAAGTAAGATTTTCATAATAAAAAACTGTTAAGAGATTTGGTGCTTGAAAGAAACTTTGAAAAACAAGGCTTCATAGGCAGCCCAGCTATGGCCATATTCTATATAAATGTACATTTGTATTCAGGACAGCCAATCTTATATTTGATAAATATGTCACCTTTTTCTTTGAATAATTTAATCACTGGACTAATTCCATCAGCAACATGATCATCATCATTCTTAGGTTAGGATTTGAATTATTTAAGTTTCTGCTAATCTTCGACGGTGACTCCAAATGTAGAGCTCCCACACATAATAATTCCAGGAATAATTGGAATCATTTCCTCTGCATTTGTAGATAATAAACAACTGAAATCAGTTTCCCTTTGAAACAGATGAACTCAAAACCTGAGTGGGACACTCTAATTTACTATGTTCCTGCACAGCTAAAATGAGATTCTTATAGAAACAAATATAAAAACATAAGGAATAACAACTGTAATCCAGTAACTTAAATCAAGCAAAGTTAGATTATAGCTCATGCTTCAAAATGTGACGATTGTAAACATTCTGATGTTAAAGAAATATGTTGTTTCCTTTAAACCTTAGATTCATTTATCTTATTCTGACCATTTTTTTTCTTGAATGGAGTCAATCGAATATTTCACTCCTATATGGAGTTTTTATGTAAAGAAAAGCATCACACTAAACAATCATGCATGCTTAATGTGTACATTAGTCTTGCAGTGGCTAGTTTCTTCAGTGTGAGAGAAGCTACCAAGCCATACATCTATGGTTTCTTTACAATTAAGAAATCATGCAATTGGCAAGAAACTGGAGAACTAAAGATATAAGAAAGAAAAAGAGGTTGGTAGATTCTGTAACATGATTTCTGTGGTAAAGAGTTAATTACACCCGTTCAACCTTTAGAAGATTAAAATCTTAGATTTGGCTGGAAGATATTTCCCTTGACATGTTGACTGAAGCTTCTGGAACTTGTTTTAAATTTCCTTGGTCTGAAACTATTCTGGCACACATCAAACTGTAAATTAGGGAAATATCAAAGACTACCTTCAAGAGCTTTTCATTTGCCATTTTCATGTCTATGTATTTGGTTTGATCTTCTTCCGACATATTTTTAATTATATTTTCGGCCGCTTGTTTCTCCTGCCGGATGTCATCTTCCACAGCTTGAATTAGTTTTTCTTTGCTGCATCACAAAAATAAACACTTTGTAAACCCTATTCACTTTTTTTTGCATTCTAATTATTTTTAAATTTAGAACAGCAGTAAATTTCACACTAAAGAGAGTGAAAGCAAAAAGAAAGCAATAACAACAAAAAGTAAAGTTTTCCTTGACTTCTAATGGCTTCATCGATATATACAGTTTTCTAAAGGACATATAGAAATGCCAATTCAACTTCAGGGATTTTTTGGTTTCAAGCTGTTTTTTTTAAGTAAACAATATTATGCCTATTTTTAGCTAATATTTCATATTTTGTCCTTCCTACCACAAAAAATGCCAGGAAATTAAAATTAAACAATGTGTTTGGAGAGTTGTCTTCAGACCCCACCAAAAAGTGGTCACAAAGTCACAATTTGTTTACACTAACTAAAACCTAAAACTGCTGAGGTGGATTGGGAAGAGGACCTAACTATTAGAGAAAGTATGACAGAAACAGCATTTCCTCACACTGGTCAGACCCTTATTATGAAGCTTAGTTAGTATTTGTTAGCTCTTTTTTCCTGACCTTTGATATAAAATCAAGCGCATACCTGCTTCCTTTTAAAAACAAAATTTATAGACAGGTTATGCTGTGTGTCAGGACTGATTTTTTTTTACTGCTAGTGGCAGTCACCATCCCAAGCACTTTGTATCCAATACAAACGTATTTTATGGCAAATTCTAGATTACTCCGCCCTCACCTTGCAATTTAATGTCATAAAACGGCACAGATCATATTCAAAAGTCTTCTTGATTGGTTGCAAGCCTCTAACTCACAGATGAACACAAATAGTCAATCTTTTGCTAAAGGTGTCCTGGACTTTATTTTAAACTTCCTCCCTGCTAATTGGGTACAAAGGTTGCAGCCAAGTGCAGAAACATTGCAACTTTCCTCTCGTCTTTTTCAATCACAGGAAAATATGCAAGTATGATATTCTGAAGAAAAATTAAGAAGGTATGATATATACAGATAAATCATGGTACATTTGTGTGATAACAAAGTTTGCTTCATAATCCGGTAGATAGATAGATAGATAGATAGATAGATAGATAGATAGATAGATAGATAGATAGATAGATAGATAGATAGATAGATAGATAGATATATATATATATATATATATATATATATATATATATATATATATATATATATATATATGTTTGTGTGTGTGTGCATACTGTCTAGTGTTGATTTTTTATGAAATTCAGAAAAGATACTGAATGATTTATGTTTTGTGAGAAGTCATATTTAATTCTACTGTTACCTTGAAGCTGTATTTTTTTTAAAGCACCTATAACGTAACAAAGATTGCTTTGGCAATAAATAAGAAACTTTGAGAAATAGCATATACTTGATTTTAAAAAAAATGGCTGAAGATAAGATTGAGAGACGCTTTCACCATGAAACTTTGCCGCAACCTTGGTTTTGTTTCTCTGGCAACTGCACTATATAAAATAAACATCTTATTAACTGTTTTTTAAATCAATTCTTGAGAGATTTATGCAGTTTTCTTTATAAAGAATGGTCACATAAATTGCATCACGACAATGAGAGATGATTCTCTGCTGAAGTGGAACCATTTTAGAGCTCAGTTGGGAGCAAGAAGCAATGCTCTTAAATTATTGAAGCTGCATTTAGAGAATACTTGTTACTTTTTGTACTTTATAAAAATCTACAACAAAATTAATTAGCAGAAGCAATCCATTTTTATGAAGTGAAGCGCTTGTACTTTTAGCAAGTGGCCTTGGCATGTAACCTTTGAATTCTTTTAAAAAATAATTGCTGTTTGGTTTGCCAGCTAGAGATGCTTTAGAGAGAAAATCATATCTACTTTGAAACATGGAAGGAGCATATTTCACAGGCTTTCTCCTACCTAGTCACATTTTCTGTAAGAAAAAACACTCTGAAATTGGGGAGATGACTTAGAAAGTTCCACATTATTGAAACATAAAGGCCGGGATTCTACCTCCTACATATGCATTCTGTATGGGATAGATTAGTCAACCACCTTTGCAAAAGTTTTCATGTATCATTATTCCAAACAAAAAGCAGAATTTGGGAATATGGGAGTATGAAAGATTACTGTGTGTATCTCTCTGTGTAGGTATCTGGGTGTGTATGTGTTTTTGCCTACATCATGCACAGTAATCTATCTTTTATAAAGTCAGAATAAAAGTTTTCCTCCATACATAGGTCATCAGACGGTTGAATGGATGATTTAGGAATGAAAACAATATTACTTCAATTTCGATGTTTTAATTCAACTCAATAATTCTATTTATTTATTTTGCTCTGCAATAGACTTTCATACATGTTATGGCCACAAATCATGACCCAAAAAACAAATAATAGCTCCTTAGTTTCCTATGTTAAATCCTCAGTTCTTGTTACTATACTATTTGAATTATATCAAAAATTAACAGATTTTGAACATGAAGCTTGCTTGGCTCCTGATACTGGTTGCAGTTCTCTTTCTTCATCCTGTCAGTACTGAATGCACTGATATTTCTCAAAATGTAAGTTATCATTTTTAGCCACTTGTTAAAGAAGCTGTTAGCTCCCAATTTCTAATTAGATGAGAATGAGATTTAGATCCAATGGAGCTTTTTTATGATGCCATTCAATTTTTAAAAAAAATATGTTTTAGAACATGTATAAACTTGTGATATTTATAAAATATAATGATCACATATTTCTATTAATACTATCAGTCATTCCACTACTCTTCCACATATATATATGCTCAGAGCATGTCACGCATTCCATACCAAAAATAAAGAATGCTTCTTCAGGATGTTAAGGAAGTTAGAGAATATTTATTCTGTAAGAGATTAGAGATTCAATATAGCACTGTACATTTTGTAATATTCATATTCAATTCCTTCAAGTGTCATATTCTGCTGCATATATAGTGTTCATTACAAATCACAATGACATAATAAATAGATCTGAGGCATGATGTATTTATTGCAGAAGATGCTATTATGTACTACATTTGACCTATGCCAAAGAGCGAAGAAGCATTCCTATAGTTTATGTAATTTGCAATAGTTGCATCATGATGTCTGATGCAAATAATTAACAATTGGCATGTTGGTATGATGCATATGTCAACACGTGGTGTTCTTTGCATCTTTTGGCAGCTCTAGAGATTTTTAGAATGAAACAGCTCCTTATGCCAAAAGATAATTTTCAGTCTAGGTTACATGGAAATGTCACATGCATTATGCTTCCTTTTCCATTACAGAAAGCTTTTTAAAGACTTGGAGTATGGAAATTTTAAGTATCCAGAATCAACATTCATGATCAATTTCTTTCTCGTATACAGTATACTTGGAATGAAAATATTCCTAACTAGAAGCAGCATATAAATGTCATTGCTCTGATTTGGGTAGTGTTTATTTTGTTGTTTTTGTTGCTACTTTTCTATCTTATGGAATTTGTTGTCACAAGGTTCTTTATTTAATATCTAAACTATGTGAATTTCTTTTTGAGCTGACAATCACTTTTTAAACAACACATATTATACAGATTCGTAAAAGATTTTTGTAAATAATTTGTTATGATATTTCCATAACTGTTTTTTTTCTCTATTTAACAGGTAAACTATCAGGAAGTGGCAAAAAATTATTCTTCCGTTCCTTCTAACCCAAACAAAGACATTTCTGTGTTATATCTTAGTTGTAACAATATTACTTTAGACAAGAATGACACAGTAAGACTTTGCCAGTACAATAATCTCTCAGAACTCTATTTGAACAACAACTCTATTGTTGTTGTTTCTAATTACAGCTTTGAAAAGCTTTCACACTTAAAAATTCTTGATGTCAGTAATAATTATATCAAAACAGTTGAAAAAGCAGCATTTGCTGGTTTGAATGAATTGCAGATTCTGAATCTACAAAATAACAAAATTACACAATTAAATTCTAATGTATTTGCAGGGCTAAACAAGTTGAAAGTTCTAAATTTACAAAACAATTTCCTAAAAGATTTCCATGTTGAGCGAAAATTTAATTCAATATGTATTAAATTAAATGGAAATGTGTGGAATTGTTCATGTGACCTTTTTAGTTTACAACATTGGCTGAATAGAGCTACTGTGATAACGGGTAGGTCAATATATATTTAGTCTTGATTATTTTTCCATTTCTAAAAGTAATTTCAGAATTGCTTTCTGAAATTCTTAATTTGGGAACCAAAAACTATAAAAGAAAACTGTATATTGGAACAGCGTAAGAGATTTGGCTTATATACAACATTAATGTGATTTTCAAACAAGTGGATTGTGAAATTAGCTTATATAACTGAGTTTTTTATTTATTTATCATGAACTCATTTATGCACAATGCTAGTATGCTTGAAAGTGAAACTTAATATTGGCAAGGTTCTTTGTCTAATACTGCAGGACCTGGTTTGGATTCATTCCAATCACATATGAAGCATTTAGGCATGGTTTAATACACTTGTTAACATCCCCATATGAAACTAAATATAGTCCGCCTATTTTAAAGTATTCAAAATAGCAAATTCAAAAGTTATCTGTTTAGCCAAGTGGGTTAGAAAAAAAGATTTGTACAGTGAACCAGAAATGTATTCAGAATGATGAATTTCAGTAAAATAACTTTGCATACTTCAACTAATGCTATCTACGAGATCTGAGCTGAAAAAAATCAAGAGGACCACTAGATGATAGCATACAGAGAACTTTAATGGCTGTCATCTGGTAGTTGTTCAGAGTTTTCCAATACAGATCTGATAATCCTACATTTCAGTATCTCTTTATAAGTGAGTCACTTTAGGTTCTAAAGAATATCCTTCTAGGAAATCAATTAATGCAATTTAAACAGATAACTAACACAATAATATTTGCCATTCAGTTTTTTTATAATGATTCAGTTAAGACAACATATTCATACATTATTCCTCAGAAATTTTTTCCCTTGGATGCCCAGTTTTTGAGATATACTGCACACATTACTAGAATTGATTTTCTACTATAACATCTTCCAGATTACTATCTAATGAATTATTCCATTACTGAGGCCGATAGTGATGGAATATATCTTTGAATTAGCTATTTACTAAATTTAGCACCAAGAAAGTGGTATTTCACTACGAAATTCTTCTGATACATGCAAACCAGTTGTTAATGAGTAAGATCAGTAAAACTGAACAGCATTTCTTGAAGTTCTCAAATGAAGTTTGCTTTCTGTGCATTAATACTAAATATTTTCTGTTGATACATTTAGCTGGTTAACTGTTCTAAAAGACTACTGGTTTCGTTTGTTCTGTTGGCTTTCTTTTCTGTTAGATTAAAATGAATATAAATTAATTTAGGTTTATTATGTCACATACTATTTACTTTGCTTCACTCTGTTAACCATATTGCGCTATTTCATTCATTTTTTAAATTTATAAACTAAACAATATTTTTAATATAAAAAGTTTATCTTTGTACAAGAATGCAGGCCAAACATTTTAATGCTGATACTGAATATATTTACAGAAACTGTGGACAATACTACGTCCCCTATTCCAGTTCCTCTGAAAGAATACCCTATCACAAATTTCACATCTATCACATCAAATTGTAAACAAATGGGAATATCTGGAAAAACTGTCCCACCTTTTATTTCTATTAATACTACCTATGGCACTACGTATAATTATACAAATGGATCAGCATATTCAGGTACATTTCAGTTTAAATAAACAATTACGTGTATATTGGGGCACACTGTTTCAGAAAAAATGTCAAAAATAATATAATTCATTTTGATTTTAAAGCATTGAATATTTTTAAACATAAAAAATATCAGTAGGTCTGCTATCTAGAAAAAAAAGAATGTGCATAGTTTTTCATTGCAGAAATCAACTTAGATTTGTTTAAATATTCCACTGAATGTTCTGCATTCATACAAATTAAAACCTTTATAACATATTGCTTTCCATTTAAAAATAGCCTTTGTCAAAGTTGCCCTCAAATGCCTGCAATGTTCTATCTGAAACTTGGCACATTCATAAAAATCTAGGAGTCCACTTGAATAAATGAAGCTCCAAGCCACATAACTGAGACAAAGAGCAACTTCTACCAAACTAAATCATTCAGATATATGGGCAGATGCATTCATGAATAATGCCGGGTTCAATTCTGTTTTATTTTTTATTTTTGTTCTTGTAAAGGACTGGTAGCTGCCTTTTCCTTTGGTGTATCTGGAATAGTCAACTACACAGTGGTCTCATAAAAGGCTGTTTTTCTCTCAACCTTCCTTCTTCCCAGCTTGGTTATTTCAGTCATGCTTTAAATTTTAAACAAGGAAATAATTTTATGGGCACCACTTAACCGAAACAATCTTTTCCCTAGAAGAGCATAACTGAACATGCTAAATTGCAAGGTGTTCTGAGTATCTTTACATGCATATTGGTAAACTACAGTTAATCAGATAATCTGGATAGTTCAACATTCCAATCATTTGTTATAAGTCCATTTGAGCATAAATTTTTGGCTTTGGCTGTCTGATATGGCAACAATTTCCTCTCATGAAAGTCAAATAGAACCCAGTTGTAGGACTGGCACTATACTCATATCAAAGGGCCAACTAGGTGAACCATTAGTCTTGAATAAACTAGACCATGACTTAGGCAGGTACCAGAGATCCATGTGGACAGCCATTATGTGGATTATTCATTGATCTATTATTAATTCAGTTGAAATTCCATATTTGCAGTCACGTGCGGTGAGGTTTATGGCTGATAAGGCAGCAATTTTTTTAGACTTGTGGACTTCAACTCCCAGAATTCCACAGCCAGGCATGCTCAGTTCTGATTTAAAGCGGCAGCATTTGTTTTTCTCCTTTGTTAAATAAGTTTCCTTCTTTCTTTTTTTTTCTTCTCCCTTCACCTCCTTCCTCCCTCCCTCTCTCTCTCCCCCTCTCAAGCACGCACACACACACACACACACACACACACACACACACACACAAAGTTGCACCAGGATTCAGAAAATTTAGGTTTTCCTCCTCAGTCCATGTTAGCAATACCACTAGCAGCATTTTGGCTGGCAGGTGTAAGTAGAAGTGGAAATTCATTCTACTAAAATCATTGTTTTTGCTTATGATTGGATATTTAAAATTTCAGAAGACCCAAAGGCATAGTATTAGAGTGTTACATAATGCATAAACTAAAGAACTGTCTCAATATGCTCCCTCCCCCTTCTTTCAAACACACACACACACAAAGTTGCACCAGGAGGATGAAGTTTGAATTCCTCCCCCTCCCTCCGACCCACACGTACCTTTTCCAGCTGTTTCAGAGAGGATTTCAACTCTGCTCTTGCCTGCCATCATGAAAAGAAAAAAAAATGTAAAAGGAAAAAGGCAAGAGCTGAGGTCAGGCTGAGCTAGTTGCTGCCAGAGTCACCGTGGATGACTCTGCTTAGTGCTTAGCTGTTTAAAAAAGCCTCTAAAAAAGCACCCTCTACAGGAGGTGGCAAGAGAACGACATGCCTCATCTACGTCAGGAATTAACTCTGCTCGAATGATCATAAAATGCCAGACTAAATGAGGCACATTGTTCTCCTGCCGCCTCCTGTAGAGGGCATTTTTAGAGGCTTTTTTAAATAGTTAAGCACTAAGCAGAGTCATCCATGTTGACTCTGGCAGCAACTAGCTCAGCCTGACCTCAGCTCTTGCCTTTTTCCTTTTACATTTTTTTTCTTTACATGATGACAGTGGTGAGGCTCTGCCTCCCCTGCCTGCACATCCCTGCATATTTGATATTTAAAAGTATCATGCCAGTTGACAAGTTTGATAAATAATAACAATTACAATATAATAGTCACTTAAAATTGCTTTAAATATTTACAGCATTTATTATATCTTTTTTTTAAAAAAAAACAATAGGCAGATAATCTAAAACCCATATTTCTCATAAGGAAGAGGACAGTTTGCTTAATCAGATCAATAGACATTAATAAATGGCTTCTGGAAATAGCAATTTTTCAGAAAGTTTGTGTAGAAAAGACAGTTATGGAGGATGACTACACATTATAAATATTTTATTTCAACCTCCAGGCATTCAGCCCATTGGCAAAAGCTGGACTTTTTTGATGGGTGTCCTAGTAGTTATCCTCAGCACTACAGCATTGATTATTGCTGCTATCAAGTTTCCGATGTGGTACCGTTATTTAAGAAGCTATAATCACAGACGTCTCCAAGAAAAAGAAGAATCTGAGCTGTATGAAGAAACGTTCACACCTCAATTATGCATGCCCCCACAAGCATCAGAGACTAATGAAGAAGAGTCTATAGTTGTCTTTGAACAATTCCATCCATATGTTCCAGAAGATGATGGATTTATTGAAGACAAATATATTGATCCATAAATGTTTACCATATATATTATAGACTTAAACTATTTCTGTTATTAGCACAGAATTTTGTCCTTCATTGTCCTATATATAGGACAAAAATACACACAAACAATCTGTGTTGTTTGTTGTTGATCAATTTCATGTGATCTAAACATATTAAGAAAAACATCACAACTTTGATTTAGCAGATATTGATATGATGGATTCCTAATGCAATGAATTAAATTTCTGCGGTAATTTATGAAATTTGTTTTATGATGTCTAAGTTATTTGCATTTATTTACATAATTAATCTCTGAGGGAATGGACATTTAAGAAATAGGAAATAAAAATAAAAAATTGTGTAAATGGGAATGCATGCAACAATACAATAAAAAATGTGGTTGTGATCGTGGAGCACTGCTTTTGTCAATCTGCTTTCCTCTACTTCAGAGGCCACTGGCTGCACTGAATTACTCCACACTTAATAAGAGCTGCTTCACAATATTTATACCAATTCTTGTGACTACTATTGTTTTTTAGTGTGGTAAATATGGAAATTGTGAAAGGCTTCTTCAAGTGATTGAAAACAAACACCGGACAAACTGTAATGCATATGAAAATTCCATTGTACATTTACAAAAAAATGAATTTAGGTACTTACCTCTGTCTTTCTGTAAAAATAATGTCTATGCTCTGAGCTTCACGGTCATTTTGAGCTTTTAACTATTAAAAAAAGACAAAATTATTGGTAACATCACCATATATGCAATAAAAAATACCAATACTGAAATGAAACATCAGTTTTATGCTTACCAGGTTATAGTCATTCATTACTTCTTCCATTTCAGTATTTGTGTTAAGTTTATCTACCAACTAAATCAACAAGAAAAGTTAATTAATCCTTTATGTAATCTTATATAGGAACAAAATCAAAGATATTATTGCTTAGCATAGTTCAGTGATGGCGAACCTTTTAGATACCGAGTGCCCAAACTGTGTGTGCGTGCATGTCCAAACTAAAAGGTATGCGTGTGCATGCAAATGCGTGTATGCATGGACATGCGTAAAAATATGCATGCATGTTCAGACATGTGCTTGCACATGCATGGACATGCGTGCCTGTTTAGCAGAGACGCAAAGACTAGCTGGCCGGTGGGAGTCCGGGCATCCCAACACTGGCAGCGCAGTAAGAGGTGAGATCTTTTTCTTTCGGGAGCCTTTTTTTGTCGTTTGCAGGGAAACAGAAACTCATGAATGCAACACCATGGAGATGTGAAATGTGGTGATGGCACGTGTGCCAGCAGAGAGGGTTCTGTGTGCCACCTCTGGCACACCTGCCATAGGTTCGCCCTTCCGGGCATAGTTACTGTCAAATCTGCATTGATTTGAACTAGATTACAGAAATAATAGTTGGAAAGGTATTTACAAATGCAATTCAAAATTGTGCTCAATTTTCATACTGCATAATTCAATCTAAATTATATATGAAACAATAACATACCATATTGTAGTCTGCCAACTGTCCTTGAAATTCTTTGATTTCACTAGCTAAAGATTCTGCTCTAAGAGCACAAGAAAACACAAGATTATTACATAGTCTAGCAATGAATGGAATTTAAAACAAGCTCAGCTATACACTTCCAACCCGAAAATTACTCATAAATATGAATCCATAGAGAACAAGTGTATTTATAGATTTTGATGTGCAGTTTACCTTTTTTCATAGGACAGATAGACAGAATTCTCCTGGTTGTACATATCAACTTCTTTCTGAAGCTTATTGATTTCTGCGCTAAGCTCATTTATTTTCCCTCTATAAGAAACGAAATAGGTGATCATATTAACATGTATACTTTAATCTTCGGTATTGCTAAAATTTTATATAATTTAACTTGAGGAGGTACTTGAGAGAACCAAATGTACTACAAATACTGCTACATCTTTTTCATTTTGACAATAAAGGACTAAATAGAATGTGCACTAAATTGGATTTGTTCAGAAACCTGCAGTCCTGATTTTAATTTTAAAATAGTTAGGATTTTTAAGAGGGCCTTTTAAAATTTCCACATTAATGTTCTGAAATATGAATTTAATATGAAAGAGGATATGTTTATCACTGACCAATTTGTCAATACTGTATTGTTTTTCCTAGGGTAAGAACTATTACAGATTTTGCATAGATGCCTTTACAAAAAAATGATGTTTTTATAGTATCAATTCTCCCATTACAATGGTAGAATGAAAATCCTTAAATTAAACATAGCTAAAGGTGTTTAAGTAGATTGACTCTGCTACCAAGTCAAATTCATACATACTATGAAGGTAACCTGTAGGTTTCTTCACTTCTGATCTATCTGTGAATCCACTCAATATGATTGTAGCTAAGCTGGATCTATTTAACCATAGTTTGGAAAACAATATCTTGTTTTCACAACTATGGTTAAATAGATCCAGCTTAGCTACAATCTTATTTTATGACAATCCAAAGTTTGGGAGTTTGGGAGTATGTGATAAGCAAATCCAAAAAAGCTTGCTAATCATCCCACAATATTACCTTTGCTTATTTTATTCTCTTAGGCTTACTGTATTATCTGAGTCAAATATAGTTATTTATTTTGGATTTGTGGTAAAGCAAATTCTGAAAGCAATACTTTTCACAAGTTGTATACACATTAAGCTCATTATATTCAATCAAAAGTTATGGCCAACCATAAGCATACATAACCATGGAAAAGAAATACAAAGGTGCCTTGAAGGAAGTTTGCTTTAGCCTCAAAATATGCAAGGAGATCAGGTGTGGAGTATAGCCATCTCACTATTTATGTAGTAAGAAAATGATGGCAATTTAAAATGATCTAAAGAATTAGCTTTAAGCAAATAGAAGGCAAATCATATGCTGCAGAAAAAGAGCAAATAAAGTATAGCAGCTATTAGGATGGCAAGAACCTCTTTCATTTCATGAGAAAATGATATATTGAGAGAGTTCTGTAACCTGACACCCTTCTCATTAAGATCTTAAAAACTGCTTGATACTACAATTTTTTTTCCAATATAGTGGACTACTATACAACTTTTGAACCAACCCCATCTCATCTAACTAGTGATAAATTCTTTCACATACCTAAGCACTCCAAGGTAATAGGATTTGTCCATAATTTGTCTCTGTGGACCTAAGGAAAAATATTATTCTGATGTGACAAAAAGATTTGATTAAAAATAGAGAAACGATTCTTGCAAAACAACAAAATTATCATATAGAGAAGATATTTATTCACTAATGACAAAAAAATCCTAAAAGATTAATGATAACATATTATGTATAAAATTAGAAAAGTACCATGTTTACCAGAAAATAAGACCCGGTCTTATATTTTGGGGGGGCTCCAAAATAAATACTAGGGCTTATTTTGGGGAAACATGGTATAGGCCCTGATATATTTGCTCTGCTCTGGCTAACAGACTCCAGATTCAATCTAGCATTGAAAGTGCTGCTTATTCTATATTAAAATCTACATTATTTTAGTCTTTGTTATGGTCAACTAAATACATTATACACTGCCCCTGGGTACCCATCGCTGGCCCACCACTGTTGGTCTATAGCTGCTGCCTCACCCCAACCAGCTCACCCTGGATGGCTGGGGTCTCATTGCGGGTTTGGCTGGGGCTGGCCATCCCCTCCACCTCCTTGTCCTTGCAGAGTCGTTTGGGGTGAGCTGGCTGGGACAAGCTGTTGGTGGCGACCCATGGTGGTGACTTGTCCAGGGCAAGCCAGTGGCAGTGAGTCAGCAGCAGTGAACTGGCAGTGGCAAAGTGTCCTATTCTGTCCCCTGGAACATGAATGTATAAACATTCATAATAGTGAAAGAACCTAATCTTGTGACTAAGAAGTAATTATAAACTGTCTAGCCTTCCAGGAGGGACGGAGCCAATAAAAAAGGGGAAGGACACTTCTAGAGGAATGGGTAGCAAATAAAAAGGTGTGTTTGTGTGGTCTTAGAAAGTAGTAGCCTCTAATTGAGAGGACATGGGGCAAGTCTAGCATTTCAAATCTAATCAGGAGGAGATGTTACAGAAAGAATGTGTCTCAGAAGTACCTAGAGCTATAAAGATGTCAACCAGCAGCTTGCATTGTACCCAGAAGCAAATGGCTATCAGTGCACTCTTGGAGTAAAGTTGTTGCATGAATACTTTAATATATACCATTTCCTGCCTTCTGGACCTAGCAGACGTAACTGAAGTAACTAGGAAGGTTGCTAAATTCTATCCAATAACAATTGCTGTAAGGAAAACTTGGATCTAATGGAATGGAATTAGATATTGTTGTATATTATATTAATTATTTAACCTTTTAATTTTCAATTAATTTTTACCTTGTGATGGTTTTAACCTTTGAATGGAAATAAAAAGATAAATGAGGTTGATGTTCTTGTTCTTTCATATCTCAAAATACCTTTCATTCCTGTTTTCATTCCACTCAGTCCTTGCTGTGTCACTGGACGGTCTGCAACTTTAATCTGAGAGGACAAAACCACACCAGTTCCTATGGATCCACCACGTGTACCAGGCCTGGATGTACCTGGGGGCATCTGATTCAGAAATCAAAATAAATAGAAAAACATAATTAAAATATCACCTCCAAAGAACAGGATAGTAAGTTTGTTTCAATTGGTAACCTATGAATAAACAGGCTATGGTACTGAAAATTTAAACATGCATAGTTTTTAATGTTATATAAAACAGATTCTTTAAAGGAAGAGCAGCCATAGGCAGGCAGAGATTGAGTAAAAGCAAAAGATATATATTAGCTTTTCATTGTGGGAAATAGCTAGTGATATGATGTGGATAAAGATGTGAATTGAAAAGAATTTAAGCTTTTACTGTTGATATGATTAAAATGATTTCTTCTAGAACCTCTTCAATATAGTGTATTAACCCACTAAACTAAGCCATTTGTTTAGTAAACTATGGTTACTGAATATGCCGTAATTTGTAGACCATGATTCACAAATCATATTGGCAGAATTCACATAGCACCAACCAAAGACAAAAAGCATACTTAGCCCTTACAATTGTCAAGGTATTGTTTTAGACCTTTATATATAGAGAATAGAGTACTATGCTAGTTGGAGTTAAAAAGGGGATAGTGGTGGCCAAAGAAAGGGGTGACACCAGAGAAGTCAAGCTGTATCTCATCCAAAACCTAACCAGGTATGGAAGATTCCCATTATACTGGCACATAATTAGCTACAGAGAGGTTATTTTAAAGTAATCTCTTGACACAAATAAACATGTAGAACTGCCTTAATATCATTTGTCTAGGAAAACATATCAGTGCCTACCATATGTCTAAATTGGAAAGGGGGAACTCTGATTCCTTGGTTTTTGAATACATTAATATTAACTTACCCCTCCTCCAAGTAATGCTGCAGATGGAGGTCGCAATGAGGATGAAGGTGGCCTGGCACTCAGACCTATTCGTGAAGAAGGACGTGCTGTAGGAGGTTTATGATTACTCGCCATTTCTACTCTTCAAATTTCTTTCTAGAAAAAGACAATCACATTTATCCAAAATCCTCCTTAATGAATAGCTAAGTCTGATCTGCTTAATATTAGACAGTTATTTTTAAGCAAATAATAATATGCTCTCCATATTTTAAATTAGAATCACAAATGTTGACAAATCTTGTGTATGCGCAATAAGAAGCAATCTTTAGGAAAAGAAATAGTTTGTCTCACTTGCATTGAGAGAAATTACTGAAAGGGGCAATGTTAAAAATAAATTTAAAAAATGCACAAACTGATAAAATGATGCATATCAATGCTGATATTTGGATACTTGTATAGTGATAATTATAAATCACAGGGGCTGTCAAAATGACAAAACATGATTTATTAAAGAAGGAGTATATTGAGTGAACATTTTTTAAATTATAAGTGAATGAATAAGTGGTTATTTTACATATTGTATAATTACAGCATATCCAGCACAGAACCAAAGAAACTTCTTGGATAAGAAATGTCTTCAAGGAAAAAAGAAAGTCCATTTTCCTTTTAAAAAGCACCTTTGGGACAAGCAAAATAACATTTAAGAACATTATTAGATCTTTCCCAGTCAGAACCAACCAAGAGACGGAAGGGTCAACCAAGCCTATCTAAGCATCTTGTTTACATCTTTAAGGGGAACAAATGAAATGATTTCATAGCATTTTGTCTTGATATTTTCTCTTATTAATTTGTGGCTGGCCATAGAGTCCCAAACTTGAAGGGATGGCAAGACAAGTGTGTATCTACTGGGATGGAGTGCAGTGGGAAGTAGTTCTTTTAATTTCCATTTCTCCCATCCCATAGCAAAATACATCCATGGGACCAGATAACCGTTGAAGAAGAGAAATGTGTGAGGGGAAGTTATCTTCCCTTCTGTTAACCTCAGCTATGCATAAGCACACCAACGTGCCTAACATCCCTGTCCTAATATTCCCTTGTATATTCCCTTATATATCCAGACCTGTGACAGACCAACACCTAACCCATTGGACTACTGTATACTTTTTGACATGTAACTTTCTGTAAACTCACTGGGCACATGCCAAAATGCATCCTAGTGGATTAAGCACTACAGAAATTAATCCATTAAGTAAAGGCAGTTTTGATGTGTGTGAGGGAATAGGTTGGGGGGGGGAGGGTTCCAGCTAAAGAGCCATTGTCCCCTTTATCGTTTCCTGTCAACAATGCTTGCAATAAAGAAAGACAAGATCTGCTTTCTCTGAAGTGTGGCAAGAGAAGCTAGGGCAGAATTGTGGCAGAAAATAACTCCTTTGGTGAAAGTTCTTCAATGCAACAGAATGATAAGATAACTGATAGAAAACCTGCAGGTCTTCTACTGCCATTAGCTGATGCTAAAAGTGTTACTCATTGAGTTCCTCATTTGGTAGAGATTATTCTGCTTCACTGCCAGGGCAGAAAAGAGGTTAGAAATTTGATCACAAGTTCTTTAAACTTGCATATATTCATTCCAGCTTTAATACTGGATAATCTGTATGTTATTGCAGAAAACGCCACAGTATAGCTCAAGTGTGGTCTGAGGATCCCCAGGGGTCCTCCAAGACCCTTCCAAAGATCCATGAAATCAAAATTATTTGCCATCATATGCTGAAAAATGACACAATATTAAAATCCCATCAAACACTTGTGGGAAGGGACAGTGGTAGAGAACCCATTGATTTTAATTTTCAATAGTAAATGCAGGTATTCCTCAACTCATGTCCACAACTGAGTCCAACATTTATGTTGCTAAGTGAGACAATTGTTAAGTGAATTTTGCCCCATTTTACAATCATTCTTGCCACAGTTGTTAACTAAATCATTGCAGTTGTTAAGCTTGTAACACAGTTGGTAAAGGAATCTGGCTTCCCCATTGACTTTGCTTGTCAGAATGTCATAAATTGTGATCACATGTTCTTGGAACACTGCAACCGTCATAAATATGAGTCAGTTGCCAAGTGTCTGAATTTTGATCACGTGATCATAGGGATGCTGAAACAGCTGTAAGTGTGGAAAATAGTCCTAACATAACTTTTTTCAGAGCTGCTGTAACTTCAAATGGTCACTAAATGAACTGTAGCAAGTCGAAGGCTACCTGCATTGATGAACACATCCCACACAAGCAAAGCTCTTTGGGAATTCTCCGTTGATTTTTAAAGTGAGAGAAAAGTTTAAGAAACACTGGCAGAGCTTGTTTTGGCTTAAGATCTGGAATCAATCTGCCATTTACATTTGGTATTTTGTCAGCCTCCAGTGGTTTGTCGAATAAACTATCCAGACAAATGACGTGATTTATCGTGATGTGACTTCACTCCACCTCAAGGCTTTCCCATCTGATTCCATTACACACCAGTCTATGCCGAAGAAAAGTCATAGCGGAAACCGGAGCGATGCTGATGCGGAGGGCAGTCCAGGGGCGTCGGTGACCGTCCGATTATTCCCCCCCCCCCAAATCCCCGCAGAGAGTCAGGCGTACGAATCTAAAGACGCCCCTTTTGCTCCGCGCTTGAAGCTTCGGCCTCTTCTTACCTGATTCTCAGCACGCGCGAAATGCCAAGGCAGCGGTCGCTGCCAGCGAACTGCTTCACCCGCGCGGCGCCCGTATCGTAGCAACGGGAAGCCGATCAATTAAAGTGCTCTTTTCCTTTTATTATTCCGGAACTTAGACAACACGCCTTCCTTCCCGTATTTTAGTTCCTTCCCGTATTTTATCGCGAGATTCCATCCCCCCACATAATACATGTGTTCATTACTTTATTAGATTTATGTGCTCCCCATCTCACTTAGAGGCGACTGTAGTTAAAATATATTGTGCTATATTATACTATAGTACACTATACTATTATGTTATATTATGTTATGTGGTTATGTTATGTTACGTTGTTATATGTAAACAGCTTACGGCTGTAAAGCACTGAAGCCGTATATAAGTAAAAATGCTATTGCTATTTATATGATATGATATATTATTTATAACAATATTACATATTGGATTGCATAAACATTCACAGAACTAGTGTCTTCTTGCTCATGCAATTATCGCTTTTCGTCTGAGTAGAAACGCAACCATTTCTTCATATACACAACTCCACTTTTTAATGATGGCCCGTTTATTGTTATAGCAGTCAGGTACCCTAATGCTGCTGCTGTTGCTATATTGTCAGAGCTATTGCTCTGAAAATAAATTCACTACTCATGTTAAAAAGATGGTGCATCATACAAGAAAGCTGTAGCAAACCTAAATCTAGTGAAAGGAAGTTAAGATCCATTCATTGCAAAACATCTGGGAGGTGCATATGACTTCAAGTCAGTTGTGGCTCCTGGTGACTGCCTGAATAAAGTCTTTACAGTTTTTCCAGCAAGATTTCAGAAGTGGTTTGCCGTTGCCTGCTTCCACCGAACCACCAGCACACACTACCCTTTCCCGTTACCTAAATCCTACATTGGGTTCGTTATGGCAGTGCTTATTGACATATATACAACAAATGTCTGTAGAGATTCTCAGTTATCCAGGGCATGGTTGTCCTAAAGGTGCTTTTTCAGAAGGCAACATCTTTGAAGATGTCTTCAGGGGAAAAAAAACAATTTTAAGTCCAGTTGCCTCCTGGGAAAAAAAGCACTTTTGGGACAGCCATATCCTGGATGAATGAGAATCTCTATAGACCTTTAGCTATACAATTTGGGACGAGCACCCTTTGAATGTTGTGGGAGTAGGAATGGATTCCCAGAGGGGGAAAAATGCAGACTACAGGAATCATTAGTACTACTCAGGTGACCCTGAGGACACAGATAAATCTTCAAATGCTTCAATGACCCGCTAAATGCAAATGGCCAGCTGTTTGCAAAAAAATATAAATCCTTTCATTCCCCACTATCCTGTAACAGCTGAAGAAGCTCCTTGGAAGCGAAGTGAAACATCTTCAAAAGGGGGGGGGGAGAAAAAAAAACAGTTGCCTTCTGAAAAAAACAAAACCTTTGGTATATACAACGAACGTTAAACGCAAGACCGTCACACTCCCCGCCCCGTTAATAAGAAAACTAGGGGATCTCACTCCCCCTCCCTAGTTCTAAGTAGGTCTCCTCCTGTCCTTATTGATGTCTACGGCATCTTGGGTTATGTAGTCTTCGTCTGTTTCTCGCCGCAGAGAACTGTGGTTCGTCGTCGTTTTCCGGCGCTTGGCGCTGACGCTGTACGCGAGGGGTGGGGGGAGGCAGAAAGTGGGTGGGAAGAGGAAGGGAAGCGGGTGTGGTGACGGCTGCCAGGGGTGCCGCGGCTGGTGCTGTGTCAGTGTATATAATACCTGAGTTGCGGGCGGGATGGCCACCCCGGGAGGTGTTTACCAGCTCCGCTGCTCCCTGGTTGGGCACGAGCTGGACGTCCGGGGCCTCAGTGGCTGCCTCTTCCCGACAGGGTCGTTCGTGTCCGTATCCCGAGACCGGACGGCGCGTGTCTGGGCTCCGAACAGGTTAGTATGGTAGTAACTGAGACGGGAAAGCCCAAGAAGGTGCCGGGATGGCGGGGGGGGGGGCGGGGAGTAAAGACGGCCTATAGGGGCTCTTGCTTTGCCAGCTTTTTGTGTACAGTATGATATCTGATGGGCTCCCCCCTCCTTCTAAAATGGCATAGCCGAGACTCGATCCATTGGGAGGGAAATCGGAAGGTAGTTGGAACAATTGGCCGGTTAGGACAATACGCGGGAGGAGGGGTGGAGGTCTTGGCTGAAGATCTGTCCAAATTACTACTTTTTCCTGTTTTACTAGATCAGAGGTTGATGGTTCCCAGATAGTTTGAACTACAGCTCTCATCAGACCTAGCCAGCATAATAATTGGTAGGTGCTTCTGAGAATTGAGGCCCAGAAAAACCAGGAGGATAGTTCTTTACCTGTCTTTGTAAATGGGGGCCATAGTGTTTACAAGAAGAAGAAAAAAAGTTGTGTAGATGCTCATCCGTTGTGCATATAGGTAGTCCCAGCAAATATGCATCGTCGAGGTCCATCTGCCTTTATGGAAATAGAAACCCATGTTTTCAGTGAGTCTTGTGAACGCACCAAAAGGAACTGACCCATGTGGCAGTATATTCCATTTCAGCCAGAAGCAGCACCAAATCTGGCTTTTATAGTGAAAGACAGAACTTTTTTATATATATATGTTGTAATATAAAGCCCAGTCTTCTGAAATTTATAATCACTGCCTCAGGATTTCTTACAAATCTACAACAAAAATATAGTGCTCATGTTACATGCACCATCAGTTCAGATTCATTATTGGAAATTATTCTCAGATTTGCTTCTCAAATATTTCCCAAACGATTTATTATTACTGTTGTTACCTAACTTCTATAGATTTTGAAGTCTGTTTTTTTTAAAGAGAGTGGCTTTCAGAGCAATACTGTAAATGAATTAGGACTACATATACATATGAAAGGCCTGAGTAGAATATTCATTGGAGAAATAGAAAGCATTGTGCCATTGGAGAAATAGAAAGTATGCTGACTAAGGAAGTGAGTAGAAGAAAAGGAAGATGTTTCAGATTATAAAGTTTAAATTAGGTCCTTGTGGTTCGTGTCATAATAGTTCCCTTGAAGAATAAGTTCTTCAAGACAGAATTATTTGCAATATATTGAATATATTGAATTATAACTGAATCATTTGCAATACAGTACATGTATCCTTTTTCTTCACATCTCTTTGGCCTGTTGCATTTTTTCTCTTTTCCTTCCATTGAATGGGATAATGCTTTCAGCTTAAATAACTATGTTGAATACTTACAAATCAAGCCTGTCATACAATTAGTCCTTGACTTACAGACATTCATTTAGTGACCATTCAAATTACAAAAAAAGGGACATGACCATTTTTCACACTTATGACTATTGCAACATGATCAAAATTCAGATGCTTGGCAACTGGCATGTGTTTATGACGGTTGCAGTGCCCTTGGGTCATGTAACCACCTTTAAGATCTTCTGACAAGCAAAGTAAATGTGGAAGCCAGATTCACTTAATAACCATGTTACTAACTTAACAATTGTAGTGATTCACTTAACTATGGCAAGAAAGGTAGTAAAACTCACTTAACTGTCTTGCTTAGTAGAGGAAATGTTGGGCTTAATTGTAGTTGTAAGTCGAAGACTACCTATATTTATATCTCTGGCTGGAACTCAATTGAAAACCCTGGGGGGATTCTGTAGCTCATTTAAAAAACAAATTAAATTTGATGTTCATCTGTTTACTCTTCTAGATCAGGGGTGTCAAACTGGCAGCCCACAGGCTGGATGCATCACGTGCAGACCACGCCCACCCCAGCTCCATGAAGGGGGGAAAATGTGAAATGTCACGTGACGGCAATGTGACGTTACGAGTTTGACACCCTTGTTCTAGATTGTTTCCATTTCAAATACATTCCAGAAGAGTTAGGATTTACAAAGAATCAGGGATTTTTTACAACATGAATTAGAGTTTTGTGGATAAAGGATCACTATTTAAAATTTTTTAACCTTCTGGTCTTACTTGTTGAAATGTACATTTTAGTTACAACTCAACTGAGTTTTATTTTTTAGGAAAAACTCCATTCTTGGATTGCAGAGAAAATAGGAACTATGACACATTAATAAAGTATACTGTATTTTAATTTTCTGTCTCAAAAGTTTAATCTCTTCAGTATATTAACACCTAGAAGTTTTATTTGATTTGTTGATCTAATTTTGATTGTAAATTTGGTATTTATTTTTAGTCCAAACAGAGGATTTCATGAAATGCACTGCTTGAGCGGCCATACCAATTTTGTTTCTTGTGTATGTGTCATCCCACCAAGTGACCTTTACCCCCGTGGATTAATTGCTACTGGTGGTAATGACAGCAATATTTGCATCTTCACTTTGGACAAGTCTACACCACTATATGTCCTTAAAGGTCATAAAAACACTGGTAAGAAAAATCTGTTTTAACTATACAATTAAGCAATTTATGTATAATTTCCAGTAAAAGGGCATAAGTTGTCTTAGCAGCTGTTATGTACAGATAAACATATTTTGTTAGAAATATATAAACTTATGTCGCTTTGTCATATTCTGAATTAATAATTCATTTGGCAGGGCATTATTATGAATGTGACAGTTACATTTTATGATGCTCTGAGTTGGATAAAGCTAAATATCTACACAAGTCAATATTAATTTGTACTTTGTACCAAATTTTATATTAATATCTATAGTTTTATAAAGGATTTTACATTTGTCAGTTTATCCTTGTAAATAGGGCAAATACTTAGTGAATGGCTAAGCTAACAATGTTATATTGATACTGTATTTTGCCTATGACCATAAGTTCCATCACTATGCAGTGCATTTTTACATTTATATTTCTACTTAGAAAAATCCAGAGCAATATGTTTAAGGAAGAGGAAACAGCTGTTTGAATTCAGTAATTTGTAGGAATGAGAGGAAGAGTGATTAAAAATATTGAGACCAGGGGAAACTAACAGTGTTAATAGTTGTATGAAAAGGATGTTGCTTGTTTATGTATTTACAGGTAATTTGGCTGTGGTTTCTATGGTGGTTTAGCATAATTTTTATTACTACTTCATAAATGGAATAATTATGAAAATCAGAATATGGGATTTTGTTTTGATGTATATTTAGGTTTATCTGAAAAGCAACATCTAAGCTATTCCTGAGCATATCAACACTATTGATCAACACTAAGCATATCAACACTATTTCTGAGTTCGAGAATGCCTATTTTGTTTTCTTTTCTAGTTTGTAGCCTCTCCTCTGGAAAATTTGGCACCCTCCTTAGTGGCTCATGGGACACTACAGCTAAAGTCTGGTTGAATGATAAATGCATGATGATATTACAGGTATGGAAGCTCCACTTGCTGCCATTAGTGAACCAATAGATAATGTGTGTGTATTGGTATGTGCACGCTTCAGAAAACACAGATGGGCTCTGGCAGAGAAAATATCCTTTTTTTATAGGGCCACACTGCAGCAGTCTGGGCTGTGAAGATACTACCTGAACAAGGTTTGATGTTGACTGGTTCAGCTGATAAAACTATTAAACTGTGGAAGGCAGGTAGATGCGAGAGAACATTTACTGGTAGGTAATTGCCTGTACAGTTTCTAAATACCAAATTGTGAGAAACTTCTTTTTTTTTTAATGCAAAATGGATACTTTTCCCTACCTTGAATGTTGGGATACAGAAAGGAAAAATCTTCTTTTGTTAATAAATACAAGCATCAGAATATTTTATTTTGGTAGCCTGGTTCAGCTTTTGTTTATTCTTGAGAAATATTGTATTTCATTTGAGACTTTGGACTACTGGTAATATCAGTGTTTGATTTTACAAAACACACACTGTAAAAACCTTGATTGAGTTACCAAAAAAGATTTTTACATTTAATAACGTGCAAAAAAACAATTGGGTCCATTTGATTGATGAGTGAATTTATAGCTCTGAGTTATATTTACAGAAAAGAGTCTAAAGTAGTTTAGAGTTTAACAAAGTATCTTCTCACGTAAGTGAGTTTAACCCAAGAATTCACTTCTGAGTCCCTTCATATGAAGATAACATTTACATTGAATGTAGTTAGCCTACTGCCTGAAAACACTTATTTGCAATTCTTGTATTGTTTATTAATACACTGTTAGAACAGAGAATAGGAAAATGTCAACATAGGTGACAAGCACTAGAAAAATGTTTTTCCTTGGGATAACTAGCTTATCGTATATATTGTGAGCTATTGTAAACTAACAGGCCCAGGAAATTTAAATTGTATTTAGCAGAAGTCTCTGTGCACATTTGGGAAATATTTTTTTTTGAAGTTTGGAGTTTTATTGAAAATGAATAAACAGCTTTGGTTAGAATCTAAAGACACGTGAAGATTTCTAGCCCTTTCTACTATTGTGGAAGGATATTCCGTGTTTGACTTTGTCACTAGAATGACAATTATTCATCTCTGAAGTGTCTGTTTTGTGCAGATATGGGGCTGATACTCCAGCAACAGGCAAAATTATTCTATTAGCTAATTATTCTATTAGCAAAGTTTCCTATGAATGATGCCCCATTATGGAAAAGTCTTGGATATTAAAAGTTAACACCTTCCTTTCTAAAATTGATCAATGTTGGGTGGGGAGGCAGTTGGTATCATACAGGCTGTTTCTAACAGAAAGAAATGAAAGTAAATGTATGGTGGAGAAAGCAATTTATTTTAAAAAATTGATCTGGCTGTTTATGTTACCAATCAACTCTGGTTGGTTCAAAGCAGCGATAAAACTAGTGACTATAAATTATAAAGCAGTAAAACAATAAAAAAAACCAAACTCAGCACCTTAATGTCTATGGAGATTATCAGTCATCCAGGTCATGGTTTTCCCCCAAAGTGCTTTTCCTGAGAGGTAAATTGATTTCTGGCTTTTCTTTGAAGATGTTTTGCTTCTCATCCAAGAAGCTTCTTCAGCGCTTGGATTCAGAAGTTTCTTGGATGAAAAGAAAAACCAGAAAGTCCAGTTGCCTCTTGAAAAAGCACCTTTGGGGTCTGTATCTTAATCACCCCCTTAGGATACCCTGTAGCAAGGTTCAATTATCCTTAGTTCCTTCTTTCCAATCCATCCCATCCCCTCACCTGAGTAAAAAGCCAGGTCTGGATGGTCTTCCAAAAGGCTAAAAGAATGGACAGCCAACTTGCAGGGCAATTGCTGTTTCATAAGGTAGGGGCAACCACAGAAAAGGCATGGTTCCAAGGTCTCAGGTGGTAGGATTTTCTAGTAAGGTATCTGAATAATTGTAGGTAAAGTTAATATGGATAAGAATAAATGAAAGTTATTTGACCAGTTATGCATATTGAAACCAGATATTTGGCTTGGATACAAGTAGTCCTCGATTTACAACTATTTAGTGACTGATTAAAGTTACAACAGCACTCCCACTTAACGATGGTTGCAGCATCCCCACAATCACATGATTAAAATTTGAGTGCTTAGCAACCAGCATCTGTCTATGACAGTTGCACTGTCCCAGGGTTAGATGGCTGCCATTTGCAACTTTCTCAACCAGCTTCTAACAAGCAAAGTCAGTGGGGATAGCAGAATTCACTTAATGAGCGCATAACAACTACAGCGATTTGCTTCAGAACCATGGCAAAAAAGGTCATAAAATCAGGCATAACTCATTTAACAACCGCCTTGCTTAATAACAGAAAATCTGGTCCCAATTGTGGTTGTAAATAGAGGGCTACCTTGTAGAGAGCTTCAATCAATGGGACACACCAGTTGTTTCTAAGCTTATTTTATAACTTGCGTTTTTGGGCAGGCATAGTAGAGGAACATTATTGTTCCTTTCTGTATTTTGCATTAGATTGCTGGTGAAAGGCTATGGAAAAGTATGCAGTGAGAGAGCTATTAATTTTCACATTTTTTATGATGGCAGGAGGAAAAGAAGAACTATTGTTTTTTTCTTGCAGGGTGGGGGTTTTTTTGGGGGGGGTTATTCATCACAATTAACATATAAGGCGTAGTATATGACATAAAATTTAGAAGACAAATTTAAAATATTTTCTTGGTGGTTTGTTCACCTCAATCACTTGTTACTTCGCCTGTTGGTTCAAGTTGTTGTTGCTGCTTTAGAAGCTCCCTAGTGGCCGGCAAAAAATCTCCCTAAGGCAGTAATGCCTTTTATAGGAAGTTGGAAGAATTTGATGATAGTAATTAGTTATTGCAACCTGTGAGATATTGAATTTGTCCTACCATGGTAGACTAGTTAACAAGTTGTTTTAAATAACATGAAAATAGTTTTCTATTGTCTTACATTAGATTTCTATGCAAAGATCTTTTTTATTTTATTTCTATGAGATAACTCAAAGTATGATTGATAATGGTTAAGGACTGTTGACTTTCTATTGGAGATGCCAGTTATAGTTTGGAAATGTTCTGTTATTCTGTTATTGCCACATTTTAGACAGAAAGCTGCAGGGATGGATTGAATTTACTGCTATGTGTTAAGAAGCATATGTTCTTCTGGACTATATGCTTAATACTTGGAATCTATCAAAACATCAAAAATTGTGAATTATTCTGAGGAGGGAGTCATCTATAAGAATCAACATACAATATAATAGAAGTCTATATCTGATTTTCAGCATTGATTCTTAATGTGAGTTATTTGTCAACTTTTAAACTAGTTTTTTCTTGCCAAAAGAAAAAAGCAAGAAAACTTCTTCCTCTGAAAATGCTTTTCTATGTATTAAGTTGCAACATGGATGCATGCAGAGTACACAATACATCAGTTTATATACCAACTTAACTTCTAGTCTCAGAGAAAACTCAGGTAGAATATCAAGATTGATTTTATATATAGTGTATATTATGAATATTGTCTGTATTTAAAAGACTGATCTCACAGATCAGGAAAGCAAGAGAACTGACAGCAATTACTGTAAACCTGGTTACAAAGCTTGCTTACTGTCTTGCATTTAAAACCAGTTGAGACAGATCTTCTTTGTAGAGTTGAACAGGGGCATGGCTCTTTTATAGGGAGAATATACACTTTTGAGCAAGTTATCAAAGAAATGGATTTCTAATCTATAAAACCTTCCCCCCCCCCAAAGGACATGAAGACTGTGTAAGAGGATTAGCTATTTTAAGTGATACAGAATTTCTTTCCTGTGCGAACGATGCCAGCATTCGAAGATGGCATATATCTGGTGAATGTCTTCAAGTTTATTATGGCCACACCAATTACATATATTGCATTTCTGTCTTCCCTCAAAGTAAAGGTAAGACTTGGGCTGCAAAATAACTCTCTGCACTTTTTTTTCCCTTTTGCAAATGGCAACATCATTATTTTATTTTCTAGAGTATTGTCACTGTTACTATAGAATTACTATTGAATAAAATCTCAATTCCTTCTCTAGCATTAGAACGATAGTTCATTACTTAACGTAACATGGATTCTTCCTTCTGCCAAGGCATTCCTTGCCATCTGTCACAAACTCTGAAGTAGCAAGAGTTGTAGTAGCAGAGTTTGAGGAATGAATACATAATGCCAAGTAATAACATGCTTTGATTTTGGTTTAGCAGTTTGTGAGCACAGTGATTGTTATTTAATGTTGTGTAAATTATATTGTTGTGATTTATTCAATCAGCTGTGCTACAAATAAATAAATAGATCATAAATCATCTTAACATGTGGCTCTAGCAGTATTCACAGTGTCTGTCCGTGCTTGTTTAGTCCTTTCATTTGCCTCTTCTGAGTTCATAATTCACCTTAGATCAAGGACTGCTATTTATTTTATTTATAAATAAAACCCGTTAATGATGACTGTTGATAGACAGACATCTTTCATTCTTTCTTTGTCAAATTGATAAAATTTTATACTATAGAATTACAGGTAATCCTTGAATTACAACAGTTCCTTTAGTGACTGTTCAAAGTTTACAACAGCATTGAAAAAGTGTCTTACAACCATTTTTTCACACTTACAATGATTACAGCATCCCTATCATCACGTGACCAAAATTCAGATGCTTGGCAATTGATTTATATTTATGACTGTTGTAATGTCCTGGGGTGATGTGATCCCCTTTTGTGACATTCTGAGAAGCAAACTCAATGGGGTAATCAGTTTCATTTAAGAACCATGGTACTGACTTAACAACTGCAATGATTCACTTAACAACTGTGGCAACAAAGGCTGTAAAATGGGGCAAAATTCACTTAAATGTTTAGTTAGAAATGTTGGGCTCAATTGTGATTGTAAATCAAGGACTACCTGTACAATACTAATATTAATGTGTGTAGTGTAGTGTAGTATAGTGTAGTATAGTGTAGTATAGTATAGAATAGAATAGAATAGTCCTTAAAGGTTACTCTAAACAGGCATTTGAGTGGAGGCCTAATAATTGGTGCTATACTTCATTCTCATGCAATACGATACTGACAAATTTTATTTTAGCTAAGCAAGCTTGCCGTGGTTTAATTGTCAGATTTCTTGGTAGTTTTTCCTGAATTTGTTCAGGTTAATAGCTTGGCTCCAAAGAACTTCTTTTGTGCAGTTCCCTTCCATTGTGGTGAGTTTTGTTCCTAATACATTGCTACGGAGAACCTCTTCTAATATAGTGTGCAATGTAGCACAGCAGTTGCTGCTAGGTGAAGGGATTTAGTCATGCTTTCAAACACATTATACCCATTCTATAAATCTAACCGTAAAAGAACAAATGCTCCTGATTGTGTAATGGTGTTGTGGTGTGTAAGCCATTTACACAGTGGAACAAATCACAGCTTCAAATGAGCAAATATTAAGGTGGGATTATCGTACATGTGCAATATGTTATTGTTTGTATGGACATAATTCAACTGTTAATTTAATAAGAGTTTTTTATCTACTCATTATTTGGTGTCTTGTTACAGATTTTGTTACAACTGGTGAAGATCGATCACTAAGAATCTGGAGAAAAGGAGATTGCGTACAAACAATCAGGCTTCCAGCTCAGTCTGTTTGGTGTTGCTGTATTTTAGACAATGGAGATCTTGTGGTTGGAGCAAGGTATCTTGCCACCCATTTAGATAAATTAGTAACAACACTAGCCAAAAACAATATTTATCAGTTTTATACAATGTAATTAAATAATTTGGTGTATTTACTAATACTGGCTGCAGTTATGTATCACTTTAGTGTTATACAAATGACCCTTAGCATAGTTAAGTTTACACTCTGTCCTCTTACTTAGCTTGGCTGTGAGAAGTGATTGGAGGCTTCTGTTTCCATTTTTGATTAAGGAGATCAATTGAGTTGGCTTTAAGAAGCCATAAATAAGAAGAGGTTTGTAGGTTGTAGGTTTTATTCAACTTGTATGCCGCCCTATTCCCGAGAGACTCAGGGCGGCTAACAAAACCAAGGGAGGGGGGGGGGGACAATGCAAAGGGAAGGCAACAAAAACAGACAACAATGCAAAACAATTTAAAAGGTCTCAACAAGCACACCAATTCGAGTAGGGGATGGAACTCAACAGCCCCAGGCCTGCTGGAACAGCCAGGTCTTAACGGCTTTACGGAAAGCCTGAAGGGTGGTGAGGGTCCGAATCTCCACAGGGAGATCGTTCCAGAGGGCCGGAGCAGCCACAGAGAAGGCCCTCCTCCGGGTGGTTGACAGCCGGCATTGGCCGGCAGATGGAATTCGGAGGAGGCCTAATCTGTGGGATCTAATGGGTCTTTGGGAGATAATCGGCAGGAGGTGGTCTCTCAAGTACCCAGGTCCAATACCATGTAGGGCTTTATAAGTGACGACTAGCACCTTGAAGCGTATCCGGAGACCAATAGGCAACCAGTGCAGCTCGCGGAGGATAGCTGTAACGTGGGTGTACCGAGGCGCACCCACAATCGCTCTCGCGGCTGCATTCTGGACCAGCTGAAGTCTCCGAACACTCTTCAAGGGCTGTCCCATGTGGAGCGCGTTGCAGTAGTCCAGTCTTGAGGTCACAAGGGCGTGAGTGACTGTTGTGAGAGCCTCCCGGTTCAGGTAGGGACGCAATTGGTGCACCAGGCGAACCTGGGCAAATGCCCCCCTGGTCACAGCCGACAAATGATGATCTAAGGTCAGCTGTGGATCCAGGAGGACTCCCAAATTGTGAACCCTGTCTGAGGGGCGTATAATTTCACCCCCCAGCCTGAGAGTTGGAGAACATGGCCAATTATTGGGAGGGAAAAACACAAGCCACTCGGTCTTGTCAGGATTGAGAGCAAGTTTGTTTACTCCCATCCAGACCCTGACAGCCTCCAGGCACTGACACATCACGTTAACCGCTTCACTGAGTTGGCACGGGGCGGACAGATACAACTGAGTATCGTCCGCATACTGGTAATATTTTATCCCGTGCCGCCGAATGATCTTACCCAGTGGCTTCATGTAGATGTTAAACAAAAGGGGGGACAGGACCGAACCCTGTGGCACCCCATATTTAAGGGGCCTAGGGGTCGACCTCTGCCCTCCAACCAACACCGACTGAGTCACAGTTTGTCAGAGTCAGCCACTATGGTAAGTTTCCAGTATTCCAAAGCTGACATTTTGAGTTTCAATTGTATTGCATCAGGAGTAGGTGGAATTTATAATATGAAAAGAAATACAGAATCACATTAAATGAGAGTTTAACATACATTAGAGAGCATGTGGATTTAGCAGCAAAGTATCATATGAAACAAAAGACATCACATCATTTTTTCCCCAAGACAACAACTGTTCCCCACCTTTCCCATCACTTGAACAGCAACCTGCTTGACTTTGAGGCAGGAGTTTCATAGCTGGTAATTAAGTTACAGCTTGGGGCCATTCCCTAGGAGTGGTGTTATCTAGCTACTGGCTGTCTCAAGGAAAGGACAGTAATTAAGGGTGTCAGGGCCCTTTTGTGTAGTAATAGAGCGGATGACATGAGGGTAAGGATGATACCTTCAGTGAGGCTCCCTAATAAAATGTACAGATGAAATGTTTGGTGCTGTTCCTAGAGAAGATTATTAGGATGTATGGAGGTAATAGACCAGAGTCTCCAACCTTGGAAGGCTACAGCCTCCAACCTGAGGAATTCTGGGAGTTGAAGTCCACCAAGTCTTAAAGTTGCCAAGTTGGAGGCCTTTGAAATAGACTACTGATGTCCCAACTTGTTTCTCAATAACATCTTCAGGAAGTGATGTGGCTCTCAATAATGTGCTGAATGACGGATGACATAAATTGAAACTGAATCCAAGCAAGATGGAGATGCTCATTATGAGGGACCATAATTCCAGAGAGGTATAAACATGTCTGTTTCGAATGGGATTATCCTCTCCCAGAGGAACAGGTATGCACTCTGGAGGTGCTTCTAGACCCAAATTACTCTCTGGTTTCCCAGATTGATGCAACCACCAGGAATGCCTTTTATCAATTTCAGCTGATATGCCAACTGTGTCCCTTTCTGGAAGAAAATGATGTTAAAACTGTGATGTATGTGCTGGCAGCCGCCAGGCTGTGGGGCTGCCTCTGTATCTAATCTGGAAACTTCAGCTGGTAAAAAGCTCAGCAGCCAGGTTGGTCTGGGAAGACACACAGAGGCCATATTATGCACGGGCTTTAAAGCACTCCAGTTTGATTCTGGGCAAACTCCAAACTATTGATTATTGCCTTTAAAGCCTTCAAGCCATTGGAGAGAATATCCCTTTTCTACGAACTTTTTACTTTTGCAGGGATCATTTGGGGAGGTTCAACTATAGTTGCTATGAGAAGTTCTGGCAATAGACTGGCATTGGACCTTTTCTGTTGCTACCACAGTACTTTCGGAAACACCATATTGAGGGCCCCAATATCTTTAATGTTTTAAAAATTGGTGATTACTTTTAATTACTTTATGTAGCTTACCTGTTTTATTAGGCTTTTAAAAAAAAATTAAGTGTTTGTTTTTGGAATAGAATAGAATAAGAGTTGGAAGGGACCTTGAAGGTCTTCTAGTCTAACCGCCTGCTCTGGCAAGAAACCCTACACCACTTCAGACAAATGGTTATCCAACATCTTCTTAAAAACTTCCAGTGTTGGAGCATTCACAACTTCTGGAGGCAAGTTATTCCACTGATTAATCATTCTAACTATCAGGAAATTTCTCCTTAGTTCTAGGTTGCTTCTCTCCTTGATTTGTTTCCACCCATTGCTTCTTGTCCTACCCTCAGGTGCTTTGGAGAATAGTTTGACTCCCTCCTGAGATATTGGAACACTGCTATCATGTCTCCCTTAATCCTTCTTTTCATTAAACTAGACATACCCAGTTCCTGCAGCCATTCTTCTATGTTTTAGCCTCCAGCCCCCTAATTATCTTTGTTGCTGTTCTCTGCACTCTTTCTAAGTCTCAACATCTTTTTTTACATCGTGGTGAACAAAACTAGATGCAGTATTCCAAGTGTGGCCTTACCAAGCCATTATAAAGTGGTATTAACACGTCATGTGATCTTGATTCTACCCCTCTGTTTATGCAGCCTAGAACTGTGTTGGCTTTTTTTTGGCAGCTGCTGCACACTGCTGGCTCATATTTAAATGGTTGTCCACTAGGATTCCAAGATCCCTCTCACAGTTACTACTATTTTAAATTAGTTTCAGTTGTAAATTGTTGAGAGATTTCAGTGGCCGGCAGAATGGACAATAATTCATAAAGATCAAATTAGTAGTAGGCAGTGTCTACTGATATTTTTTATTATTTGAAAAATACACCTTGCCTGTTAGCCTTCTTCCTTTTCCTTAAGTAACAATAACTCTATAATAGCCATTGATCATCCCAATTTAAAACAGGACCTCCATATTCAAAGGTAATGAACTCTTGATACTGGAGAAAAATTTCTATAGTTGAACCAGTAAAGTTCCTGGAGATATTGTAGCTATTCTGAATTTCACTCTAGTTCAAACTATATTAATGAAATAAGTCATTGAACACATTTTTTATGGATTGTGAAGGTATCCTTCAGCATATCTTTTTGTTTTGTGGCTTTAGTTGGTGTTCATGGAATCTAGTGTTTCCATGTCTTTAAAAAGTAGACTGAAATATTAAAATAAGCCAATCTATGATACGATATTTGGAAAAAAAATCTAAGATAGGGTTTTCTATGAGCTGGACCTTTTAGACACAAACGTAGCAGAAAATGGAAAAGTAATGATGGAAACTACTTTATTGGATAACCAGAACAATTTTTACTCTTCCTTCAGTGATGGAATTATCAGAGTGTTCACAGAGTCTTTGGAGCGCACAGCCAGCCTGGAGGAGATTCGTGCTTTCGAAAATGAGCTTTCTCAAACAACCATTGACTCTAAAACTGGTGACCTAGGGGACATCAATACTGATGACCTTCCTGGTAGAGAACATCTGGATGAACCTGGTATGGCACTGTTGTCTTCTCCTTCTCCCAAAAGTTAAAGCAAAAGTTGAAATAATCTTTAGACTTCAAGAGAACTCCTTCATAAAACTGGAAAAAAATGCAGAAATGTCACTATACAATTAATCTTTAATCCACATTTTACAATGTTTATAACAATAACAGGTAAGAATTTTCACCAATACGAGAGGCAGCATTCTGCAAAGTTCAGAATTTATATCTATTAATCTTGACATCTCGTGGAATCCCTAGTAACCTCAACCCTAATGGAGAAAGGCTGATTTTAGATCAATTTGTAAGCCAAGCTAGTAGGTATATTAGGAAGAGATGACTATAATTTCTTTCAAATCAATTTCAGCAGATTCTCAAGGATTCACCATGACATGATATTTCATACCTCTAAAATTTCAGCATATAAATTCTAATCTTTTAGATTTTGCTAGTAGAGCTTAAGGCAAATTATACATGCTACTATATTTTAGGTTAAGACAAACCTCCCAGAATTACCATATTTTTAATGCAGGAAAACATGTTGGTTGTTAAATTATTTTCTCTGGTAATAAAGAATGTTCTCTTCTATACATTTTAAGGTACAAGAGATGGGCAAACCAGACTTATTAAAGATGATGGAAAAGTTGAAGCCTACCAATGGAGCAGTAGTGAAGGCAGGTGGATCAAAATTGGAGATGTTGTTGGCTCATCTGGAGCCACCCAGCAGACATCTGGAAAAGTTTTGTTTGAAGGAAAGGTAAATCATTTTTTCCTAAATGAATAATGGTTCGGTGTGTTCACCTGTGTGCTTTGAAGGAAAATATAGGAAAATCATTGTTTCTATTTTGACTTCCGTTGAAAGGAATACGACTATGTTTTCACTATTGACGTAAATGAAGGTGGGCCCTCTTATAAGCTGCCGTATAATATTACTGACGATCCATGGCTGACAGCATACAACTTCCTGCAAAAGAATGATCTGAATCCCATGTTCCTGGATCAAGTGGCCAAGTTCATAATAGACAACACCAAAGGGCAAACTCTGGGACGCACAGAGGCTGAGTTTTCAGATCCTTTCACAGGTAAGAAAAAAATTGAACTGCTGGAAGAAGCATGACAGAATATAACTCTTAACACATTTTTATATACCTAATGCAGATCTTGGTATTCTTTTGCTTCAGCCATGTTCAGCCAGCATTAATACGTTCAAATTTCAATCCAGACCTGGCCAAGTAGCGATTTCCTGAAAATAGAGACTTGATGCCTCAAACTTTATAAGATAATATGGTCTTAAACCTGTAATTCTTGATCTTAATCAAATATATTAGCCATTTCACTGCCTCTGTAACTCTAAATATGTGCCTTCCTGAGACTCTACAAAGTGTGTAGTCAGAATTTAGCAGCCAAAAAATTCAATTACATAGATTTTCATAACAAGGGACAAACAAAATGAAAACTAGCATAACATTTTTTATTATAAATTACCCTGTTCTAGATTGATCTAATCAAGCTATACTACCT
Organism: Thamnophis sirtalis; assembly: GCF_051295495.1. Taxonomy (NCBI): domain Eukaryota; kingdom Metazoa; phylum Chordata; class Lepidosauria; order Squamata; family Natricidae; genus Thamnophis; species Thamnophis sirtalis. The sequence continues at coordinate 84,089,921 of NW_028261385.1, read as the reverse complement.
CTGGTAATAAAACATTGTAAAAGAAAGTGCACTAATGTAAAATATGTTCTTTATGAAATATATAGCGTCCTGGCTAATTAAAACAATCAGATCATAGAAGAGAACATACAAACCAGCATGGCTGCATAAAGAACTCTGACAAATTGAAAGACAAAAAAGTTAAGTATAAAAAGTGGAAAGAGGGGGACATAACTAAGGCAGAATATCAGCAAATAGCCCGAGCCTATAAAGATGAAGTAAGGAAAGCTAAGGCTCACAATGAAGAAAGGCTTATACAAAAGTAAAAAATAACAAAAAAAGCTTCTTCCAACACATTAAAAACAAGAAAAAGGTTAAGGAAACAATTGGTCCATTGCTGGGAGAAAGTGGCAAGAAAGTAACAAGCAACAGGGAGAAAGCAGAACTATTTAACTCATTTTTTACATCTGTCTTTACACAAAGGGATAAAACAGTCCAACCTATCAAAAACAACACCACAAAAATCAGATTAGGAATACAAATTGAAATAGGGAAGAAAATGGTAAGTGAGCACCTGTCTACCCTAGACAAGTTCAAATCATCAGGACTGGACAGATTACACCCCAGGGCTCTGAAGGAACTGGCAGATGAAATCTCAGAACCACTGAACTATACCTTTCAGAGATCCTGGAGCCCCGGGGAACTGCCAGAGGACTGGAAAAGAGCTGATGTGGTTCCCATCTTCAAAAAAGAAAAAGAAAAATAGATCCAGGAAACTATAGACCTATCAGCCTGACCTCAATACCAGGAAAGATTCTGGAAAAGATAATCAAGCAATGAATTAGTGAACACCTAGAAGTAAACAAAGTAATAGCCAAAAGCCAACATGGGTTTGTCAAAAACAGATCATGCCAGACTAATCTTATTGCATTCTTTGGCAAAGTGACAAAATTAGTGGACCAGAGGAATGCTGTCAATATAGTTTACTTGGACCTCAGTAAGGCATTTGATAAAGTAGACCATAACCTACTACTAGATTAAGTAGAAGAATGGGGGTTGGACAGCATCACCACCAGATGGATTTGTAATTGGCTGACCAACCGCACTCAACGTGTAGTCCTCAATGGAACTTCATCTACATGGAGGGAAGTGGAGTACCCCAAGGCTCTGTTTTAGGCCTAGTACTCTTCAACTTCTTCATCAATGATTTGGATGAGGGAATAAATGGGGAACTCATCAAATTTACAGATGACACCAAGATGACACCAAGCTGGCAGGAATAGCCAACACTCCAGAAGGCCGGCTTAAGATACAGAAGGATCTTGACAAACTTGAACATTGGGCACCATCTAATAAAATGAAATTCAATGGTGAAAAAAGTAAGGTTCTACATTTAGGCAAGAAAAATGAAATGCACAGGTACAGTATAGGTGGTACCTTGCTCAATAGTAGTAACTATGAGAGGGATCCTGGAGTCCAGGTGGACAGCCATTTAAATATGAGCCAACTGTGCAGCAGCTGCCAAAAAAGCCAACACAGTTCTAGGCTACATAAACAGAGGGATAGAATCAAGATCACGTGAAGTGTTAATACCACTTTATAATGCGTTGGTAAGGCCACACTTGGAATACTGCATTCAGTTTTGGTCACCACGATGTAGAAAAGATGTGGAGACTCTAGAAAGAGTGCAGAGAAGAGCAACAAAGATGATTAGGGGACTGGAGACTAAAACATGAAGAATGGTTGCTGGAACTGGGTATGTCTAGTTTAATGAAAAGAAGGACTAGGGAAGACATAGCAGTGTTCCAATATCTCAGGGGTTGCCACAAGAAGAGGGAGTCAAACTATTCTCCAAGGCACCTGAGGGTAGAACAAGAAGCAATGGGTGGAAACAGCCCTCCCCTCGCTCCTCGAGTCAGTAGCCGAGCTGGCGGTAAAGTTCCCCAGGCTTATGGTGCTGGGGGTTTTCAACCTGCCTTCGCTCGGTGAACGCTCTGATGGGGCGCAGGAGTTCATGGCTTCCATGACAGCCATGGACTTGACCCAAGAAATCCGGGGTCTGACTCACTCAGCGGGTCACACGCTTGACCTCGTATTCCTCTTGGAGCAGTGAAGACGTGATCTAGATTTGAGGGGCATTGAGATCTTGCCCTTGTCATGGTCTGATCACTTCCTACTGAGGCTTGACTTTCGGAGGCCAATCCCCCACTGTAGGGAGGAGGAACCGACTAGGTGGTTCCGCCCCAGACTCCTGATGGACCCTATGGGATTTCAGACGGCGCTTGGAGAAATACCTGATGCTCTCATCCACAATCCGGTGGAGTCCTTAGTCGCTGCTTGGAATATAGCGGCGGCGGGTGCCCTAAACCGGATTTCGCCTTTACGGCCTCTCCGAGGTAGTGGATCCAGGAGAGCTCCTTGGTTCACCGAGGAACTCCGGGAGATGAAGCACCAAAAGAGACGCCTAGAGCGCCACTGGAGGGCCAGTAACTCTGAGTCAGACCGAGCACTGATGAGAGCCTTTATCAGGACCTATCTCGTGGCAATACGGGCGGCGAAATGTGCATTTTGCCGTTCTTATTGCATCCGCTGAATCGCGCCCAGCCGCCTTGTTTAGAATAACCCGCTCCGTCTTGAAAGGGAGGGATGCGGACGACCCTTTACAAGGTAGAGCTGAGGAATTTGTTCAGTTTCTAACGGATAAAGTCGCTCGGATTCAGACAGATCTGGACTCTAATTGCACGGTACCAGCCGAGGTACCGGGGGAAGGTCTTGAGCAAATTTTATGGAGCGAGTTTCAACTTGTCGCTCCTGAGGAAGTGGACAAGGCCATGGGAGCGGTGAGTGCCTCCACCTGTATACTGGACCCGTGCCCCTCCTGGCTGGTCTCGACCAGCAGGGAGGTGACACGTGGCTGGATCCAGACGATAGTTAACACCTCTCTCCGGGAGGGGTCCTTCCCGCACCTCCTAAAGGATCGGTGGTGAGACCCCTCCTGAAGAAACCCTCTCTGGATCCAGCCATTTTGAGTAACTATCGTCCAGTCTCCAACCTCCCCTTTGTAGGGAAGGTTGTTGAGAAAGTGGTGGCCTTTCAACTCCGACGGTCCTTGGATGAAACCGATTATCTGGATTCCTTTCAGTCCAGTTTCAGGCCTGGTTACAGCACGGAAACTGCTTTGGTTGTGTTGATCGATGATCTCTGGCGAGCCAGGGATAGGGGTCACTCCTCTATCCTTGTGCTTCTTGACCTCTCAGCGGCCTTCGATACCATCGACCATGGTATCCTTCTGCAACGGTTGTGGGAGGTGGGAGTGGGAGGCACCGTTTTTCGGTGGTTCTTCTACCTCTCGGACAGGTTGCAGTCGGTGTTGGTCGGAAGGCAGAGATCAACCCCTAGGCCCCTCAATTACGGGGTGCCGCAGGGTTTGGTCCTTCCCCCCTCCTATTTAACATCTACATGAAGCCGCTGGGTGAGATCATACGTCGGCACGGGATTAAATATCATCAATATGCGGACAATACACAGCTGTATCTGTCCGCCCCCTGCCAACTCAGTGAAGCGGTAGAAGTGATGTGCCAGTGCCTGGAGGCTGTCAGGGTCTGGATGGGAGTAAACAAAGTTGCTCTCAATCCTGACAAGACCGAGTGGCTTGTGTTTTTCCATCCCAATAATTGGCCATGTTCTCCAACTCTCAGGCTGGGGGGTGAAATTATACGCCCCTCAGAGAGAGCTCACAATTTGGGAGTCCTCCTGGATCCGCAGCTGACTCTAGAACATCATCTGTCGGCTGTGACCAGGGGGGCCTTTGCCCAGGTTCGCCTGGTGCACCAATTGCGACCCTATCTGGACCAGGAGGCCCTTCGGATAGTCACTCATGCCCTCGTCACCTCAAGACTGGATTACTGTAACACGCTCTACATGGGGCTGCCCTTGAAGAGTGTTCAGCTTGTCCAGAATGCAGCCGCGCGAGCGATTGTTTGTGCACCTCAGTACACCCACGTTAACCTATCCTCCGCGAGCTGCACTGGCTTCCCATTGGTCTCCGTACACGCTTCAAGGTGCTAGTCGTTACTTTTAAAGCCCTACATGGTATCGGATCTGGTTACCTGAGAGACCGCCTCCTGCTAGTCACCTCCCAAAAACCTATTAGATCCCACAGACTAGGCCTCCTCCGGATTCCATCTGCCGGCCAATGTCGGCTGGTGACTCCACGGGGGAGGGCCTTCTCTGTGGCTGCTCCGGCCCTATGGAACGATCTCTCCGTTGAGATCCGGACCCTTACTACCCTTCCGGCCTTCAACTAAGCAACTAAGACCTGGCTGTTCCAGCAGGCCTGGGGCTGTTGAATTATCTAGCCCCATCCGATGTTATGACTGTTGCTGAATTTTTAATCGTTGTTTTTATTTTTGTACCCCCTTCCCTTTCTTATTGTTAGCCACCCTGAGTCTCTCGGGAGTAGGGCAGCATACAAGCTAAATAAACTTAACCTAACCTAACTAATCAAAGAGAAAAGCAACTTAGAACTGAGGAGAAATTTCCTGACAGTTAGAACAATTAATCAGTGGAATAATTTGCCTCCAGAAGTTGTGAATGCCCCAACACTGGAAGTCTTTAAGAAGATGTTGGATAGCCATTTGTCTGGAATGGTATAGGGTTTCCTGCCTAGCCAGGGGGTTGGACTAGAAGACCTCCAAGTTCCCTTCCAATTCTGCTGTTGTATTGTATTGTATTAAGATTCTCATCCAAGACACCAATGAAAATAATATTTTGGACATATTGTGCATGAAGATCCTGCTCTCGTGAAGTTTATGATGCTGGCATGAGAAAAAGCTGATGACCCGCAGCAAGTGGAATTAAGGGAGTGATAAGATGCTTCATTGGAAGGCCTGAAGGTCATGTTGAAGATAGACCATCTCAAAGAAAGTTTATCTGTGTGGCCATTAAGAATTGATGCTAGCTTGGGATAGAAATGATAAATTAACAATGTCCACTGCATACAAAGAAAATCTTTATAAAATGTTTTATAGTGGCATTTTCCGCCCTCAAGGTTAGCAAAGATATTTAAGGATAAATCTGCAGAATGTTAGAAATGCCATCAGACACCTGGTTCATAAGTGGTAGACATGTCAAAAAGCAAACAAATATTGGACAAAAATACATACATGGCTGGAAAAAATGATAAAACAACATATAGATTTGAAACCAGACACATTTTTGTTGGGCATTTTACCAGACGAGTACAACAAAGTGAATGTATATTTGATTTTACATGTAGTGACTGCAGCTAGAATAGTATTTGCACACCAATGGGAAAGTGAAGAGATTCCAACAGATGAAGATGTGATTAGAAAAATATTAGAATGTGCAGAAATGGATAAGCTAACATTTACAATTAAGGGGAAAAAGAAACTGAATATTTCTTGACTTGGGACTTATTTTATCAATGGCTAGCTGATAAAAACAGGAGCTAGAAACAGGGATATATATGGGAGGATTAGTGATGTAAGGAAGGTATGCTAACTTGGTTAAACAAATATGGGGATTGTTATTAATATTATTACAATTGATATTAATGCAATGAATATTGTTATAAACACTTGTATTATTATTTCTTAAAATGGTTTGTACCCAGACAACACACTGTTCAATTGAAATTGTAATTTTTGTATGTTATAAAATAAAATACTTATTACAAAAAAAAAAAAGAATTGATGTTAGCTTGGTAGTGTATGATCAATCATTCAATATGATAATGACCTCATTCTTCTTTTCACAGGCAGTGGTCGCTATGTTCCTGGTTCTTCCTCAGAATCTAATGAAAGACTTGCCACAGACCCATTTACAGGTATGACTTCTCTGAAAAATGATTCACAATATGAAAAATACAGTGTTGACTTCATGCATTTAGAGTCAGACAAATGTTCCCGACAAGAGATTATACTACTAAATGTGTGCATATATGTATATAATTTGAGCAGCTGAAACCCATCCTAATAAAGCAGTGTTTTATACCTTCAGATGCAACTTAATGTAATTGAAACCAGAAAAGATAATGGATTATATTTTGTCCTCATATTTATGAATAATGTATATTCAGCTTAAAAATGTAGATAGAAATGTGCCAGGAACCAGTGTTTTCAGACATATGTATAAGTTACACATGGTACATTAGGTATAATGTTTAGATATTTATTATTTATTGATTGATTATTTCTATTTATTTAGCTGTTCATCTCAAATATATTACTCTGGGCAGCTTACAAATGAAAAAGCAATATAAAAGACCAAAAACAATATAAGAAAAATAAAAGCAATGCAAAAAACCATGCAACCAAATTCATAGCTACAGTAATCTTAACATCCATCAATAATAATGATCACAGCACAAGTTTTACCACATTCCTGAGTCCCCAGGCAGAACTACATTTTCAGGGCCAGAAATCAATCTGATTTCCAGGGGATGATGTCCCAAAGGGTGGGAGCCACAAGCTTTTCTAAATCGCTCAAACCTTATGAGGTCTCGTATAGATCCTGGAAGATTTTAGTAAATTCTTGGCTGTTTTTTCAGCTTTTAAATTTAATTAGGTTCTTGACAGCCATCTAGTGGCATTACTGTCATTTTGCTTACCAATAGGTGTACTAACTAGGCTATAAATCTAGTATTAACCCAGAGAATGAGAATTGTTTGACGCTGTTCTTTTTTGTTGTTGCTGCAACTTGCTTTGTTTTCACTTCGTACCTCTTTCATTTATATCAGTCAATAGGGTTTTCCTTATGTTATTCAGAAATTACCACCAGTTGGTGGTATTATTTGTTTTATTTTTATCCCGTCTTAATTATTTTTTATAAATAAGGCGGTGATTACAGTATACCTAGTAATCCTTCCTCTTCCTATTTTCCTGATAGCAACAATCCTGCGAGGTAAGTTGGGCTGAGGGATGGACTAGAACTCATAGTCTCGAAAGTACAACAAACTTAGGTGACTATATTAAGAATGAAATATGGATTTGATTTTGTTTTCATCAAAATTGAATGTCTATATAAGCTTATATTATAATGTCTATGTAAGCTTTGTGAATATACCTTTGTTACTGCTGTTTTATTTTTAAGGTACTGGTCGTTACGTCCCAGGTGCTACCCCTGATCTTTCAACGCCTCAAAGTGGAACTCATCCATTTCCAGGTAAGTGGACAGGTTTTCACAGTTAAGAGAGTAACTTGTATTCATTATTCTCTTCCTTATTTGTTACAGTCAACAAATACAACAATTTCTTTGTTGTCATTTACCTATTTGGCTACCTTTTTATAACTAGAATCACTGCTAAGCTTTCACTGAATAAATCATATTTCATATAAATCATTTTTTATTTTACAGTTTCTCCAGGCTTTGAAATATTATTGGCCTTTTAAAAGAATATATTGAGACGGGTACCTATATTATGGTACAACTGGCTTCATTCATTGTTATAAAGATAGTTTACAAACCACAGCAGTCGGATTTGCATTACATGTTAAACCTGAACTTGAGAAACCACATTGCTTTCAGCAGTGTGTCAATCATATTAAAGAATTTGGGACATTATTATTATCTATTCACAGCAGTGTGAAATCACAGCTGCCAGTTCTTCAGCTGATACTAGCTTTCATATGCATCAAATTCTTCCCAAGAACTTGGGAAGAATCAGTGTATTGTTTATTTATATCCCACCTTTGATATATTTATAAATCTCAAGGCGGTGAACATACCTCATACTCTTTCCTTCTATATTCTTCACAATAACCACACTGTGAGGTAGGTTGAGGTGATAAAGAGTGACTGTCTCAAAGTCATCCAGCTGGCTTTTCAGCCTAAGGTGGAATTAGAGCTTATAGTCTAGTTTTGATAATTTTCCTCCATGAAGAAGTATTCATGTTGTTTTGATTCATTCGCTTAATTGAGTTCTGTTTATCTAGTTTTAGGAGAAAATGTGGAGAATAGATTACATTTTAGGTCATTTTTCTTGCAATACTGAAAATTCAAAAAGGTTCAGAAACCTTTAAGTACCCGTGTGGTTGGCAATCGAGTAATTTACTCTTCATTCAGTATATCAGCAATAAACTGGTTCTCTGCTAAATTGGCTGGCAATCTCTCCTCTTTTTACCTTTATTCTTTAGGGGCCAAATCAGTGGTAGCTAACACTGAAAATATTTACTTTCCAAAGAAAGAAGCTGTTACATTTGATCAGGCCAACCCTTCATTAATACTGGGTGAGTATATTTGTAATGACTTCTTCAACATGCAAAAAGGATATTTTTCTGGCATATTAGTCTTGAAAAAATATTTTAATCCTTTGGTACTTACCATACAAACGTCTTCACTTTAATCTATAGTCTGAGTATAAATATAGAAAGAGAATTTATGTTTTTAATAGAACGAAGCTGCTATTTGCTTCTCATAAAGAATTGCAGTTCAGTTTTTTTCAAGCGTTTCCGTTTCCCCAAAAATGCTCCTATTGGAGAAAATGTTGGACTGGAGTAATGCTAAATTTGTTGTGTTTACTTTTTTTGTCTTTTTGATAAGCCATCAGGCATAATCTTCCCTGGGTAACCGTTTTGTTATCAGACCGAACATTAAAAGCACTGCCTGCTTTCTCCTCTCTACATAGCTGAAGACATTGTAAGAGGAGGGCAGTGTTAATCCATGGTGGCAAAAATAAAATAAAATTCCAAAGGAGCAGCTTTTCTGACTACCAAATTTTATGCAAAGAGAAAAGCTTTTGTGAGTTGCACTTACTTCATCAGATGCCTAGAATGTTTAAGTTTTTATCCCACCTTTTTTAAACATATAACTCAAGCCGGAAAACTTACCTAAAACTCCTCCCTGCTGTTTTCCTCACAACAACATTCCTATGAGGGGTATTGGGTTGAAAGAGAGTGCTTGGCTGAAAGTTAGCCAGACCTCTTGCCTTAGGCAAGTCTAGAACTCATGGTCTCCTGGTTTCTAACCTACTGCCTTAAACACTGTACTAAACTGGTTTTCTGTGCAATATCTGTGTAAAGTGAGCTGCAACTCTTGAAAGTTTGTCTCTCTTAATAAAATCTAGTTGAAAAGGTGCCACCATACTCCTTCTGAAGCACAGCTGAAATATTTGCCAAAGGGTGCACATGATGAGCTACAATTAAATGGATTCTTATGTGCCAACCAATACAATATAAACCATTTTGTTCATTAAAGCTAATTAATTTTATGTTACCACATGAATAGCATTAAATTATTGCAGAAAATAGTTTAAACAGTCTTCTGAAATAAATCTAAATCAGCCAGCTCATGATACCTTCTCTGACACAACAAGGTGGAGCATCTATTTGCTACATCATCACAACTTAGATTGTAGATTTGATATATCAGTTATATTTGTTAATGGTAAAAAAAACTGATTTTCAAAAGCTGTCAATAGTTTATTATTTATTACTTCCCTGATCTTATAACCGTTCTTAGTTTCCAAAATGTTCATAAGATGTTCTAAATTAAGAATGGATCTAGAGTTTTGAGATAGTGGAAAGTATCTGGAGGCTACAATACCAAAGTCTGATGATACTAACGTTTTATGAAGTTATTTTCAAGGACCCTGGATTTCAAAAAGTGTTGCATTGAAAGGCATATCGTTAGTTCAATAATCACTTTTTATTTCAGTTTTTGACCAGCATAATTTATTATCCCAGTAGAGACTGTCTTGACTAACAGTAACTTTGTCCATATCCTTGTAAGATCCTTGCTGGTACTTGGGAACCCAAAGCATGTGATTCTACCAATATTTAATGCAAGTTTAAAGCAATTATAAATCTTCTTCAATTATGTTTCATAATTTTTCACTTGTACTTTAATCTTAAATATATCTGTTTGAAAATATTTTCTACTGGGTCTTATTTTCCCTGGTAAGTATGCCTGGGACTATAGCTTCTACATAACACCTGACAATTTATAAGCTATTTTGGAATAGAAACTGATAGACTGTAGATACATTACTATTCCATGTCTACAGCAATTTTATTGCTTGTGAGCATTTTTGTAGTATGTAGAGATTATTAAAATTACATCTAATTTGAACATAACAATCAAAAAGCCGAAAAATCATGCATGGATGAAGTATGGTGGCTTTGTCTCTAGGCTATCTCAGTTTAAACTTTTTTTGAAAGTTGGTAAAATGTGTTTTATAAAATGAAATTCATTAATTTATATAATAAATGCACACTGGTTGATGTTAAAATGGTCACACCAGATTGAATTTGATCCATTCAGTAGTTACAAGAAAAATAATGCAGTATTTTTATAACAAGGAATTAAATGCATTGTAGAGATAAATGGAAACTCATTTCAAATTATTTCACATCTCCCATGTAGGTAAGATGAAAGAACTAAATGGAGATGTGCCTGAAGAACAACAGTTAACTGAAGATGATCTAGATGTTTTAGAAAAGATGCTATCTATAATATGCAGTGTGACTATGGAAACACCCACACGAGAACAGCTGAAAACTTTGTGGAAAGCGATTAACTGGCCAAATGGTATGCAGTAATTGTTGAGGACAGATCTCACAAATTATATGGACTAAAGGCAGTGTCTTAATACATCCTTTTAAGTAAGCCATTTTTATCCCACACTTACCTTAGATCGGTACACGCCATATTTAAAGTTGAGAATTTTTTGTATAGCTACATACATATTCAACATGCTGTTTCCTTTTGGAGTAAGCAACATTATGCGAAGTATAAAAAGGGAATAAAAATAATATGCAAAAGAAATTCAAAGCATGAGAAAGGAGAAAAAAAATCTAGCTAAAGCTACTTTACCCTAAAGCCATTCATTTCATCCCTCCACATCTTCCTGTCCTTACAAACCATCCTTGTTTCTATATCATATGCTGATTCATACCTTGTTTTTTTTCCCCTTTTAAAATTCTTAGTTCTCTCTTTTGGAGGATGTGATCTCCATCCAATCATAATTGTTTCAGTCTTCTCCTTCTTCACAACTCTTTCTCTATTCATAATATTTACAGAAAGCCCAAATATATAAACTCTAAGCAGTGTAGATGTAAGCAACAATTAAAATCTCCCTTACGTTGCATAAAATGCCTCTCAGAATCTTCATCGTGAACCAAATTTTAAATAAGAATGGATTAAAATACTTCCTAAAACATTGGAGTGATAGAAGTCATGCATGTCTCCAAGGGCTGCTGTTACATATGTACAGATATAATTACCAAAGAATGTGGCCTTCTGGTCTTTCCAGAATTGGAACCTTCAGCAAGCCTCCCATAGATGGTCATCCTTAGCAGATAATTCTGCTAAATGGGACTCTATTATAATTGATGTTCCTGGTTAGAAATATGGCCACTACCTTCTATACAAGTTATATCTTCCAAGCCCTTGTATTTAAAGGCAGCCCCATGTAGAATGCATTGCAGGTTCCATTTATGATGATCAAGACAGGAGTTACAGTTGCTGAGACTTCCTTGTCCAGGTAGGTTTGTAGCTGATGTATCTGTTAGAGCTGGGCCTCCTGGCCATGATTTCCACCATTTGCTCCAGCTGGAACCACAAATCCAGGAACCCCTCCTTCCTCAAAAACTAGTTTCATCAGGGCTATTCAATCCCATCCTAGAGCAACTACAGCAGAATGTTTCTGATAGAGTTTAAATCTTACTTTCAGATGAGGATGAATACCAGCTACATAGAAATGTGAATTGCCTTAGGAATTCTCATGAAGCGATATAAACTTTTATAATGCATATTTTTTAATATTTGATTATAGCCCTCAAATAACAGTGGGTGCCATAAACTTTCTTAGAAATTAAGAATGGTGGTAGTTGTAGCACAGTGTTTTGCTTGGACTATTCTGATAAACGGGTACTTTTATTATTCATTATTCATATTCACATAGTTGCCACTGTGTGAATATGCAGGTCTTTGCATAAGTCTTTCCATTTTGTAGAATTGCTTGACAAAATTCATGGTATAGCTATCAATGAAGAAAAATACGGAATCCGTGTACTAGAACTAACTAAAAGCTGGAAGTTCAGCTTGGATATGTAGTCTGACTAATTGAAAATGCACACAGTGAACGCATGTTTATGTTTAGATAATGCGAGTAATTGTTTTCCTCTAGAAAAAAACATATTTGGGGCCTTTTCTTTATGATTTCTAAGGTTAGGGTAATTAAAAAGAAAAAGAAAAAGAAAAAAACAGCAGTGGCATATTTATTTTTGTCAAGAAAATTATATGAATACATTCTTAAGGCTACTAGGATGTAGGTTTCACTTACAAGAATGATTTTAATGAATTGCTAGTTTGCTTTCCATTTCTTGCCTAATCGTGTATCCAGTTTTGTAGTTCTCTCTATCTTCTAAGAGCTTCCTTCTCGTGAATAGTTTTGTTTAGGAAATTCATGCAGCTGCCCATCTTCCAAAATGTTACTGTTGTTATAAACAGTTGCTTGTTGTTGCAATCAGTTGTTGGACAATTTAGAAAGCTGGAGGCATAACCCATTTTCTGTAGGCAAGAATGAGCATATTAGCGAATTAGTTGGTGGTGGGTTGACATTCTCAGATTTTCCATTGCTGATATTTATTTGAGAAGAAATATGTTTTAAGAATGGAAAGGAACAGTAAAGTTCCGAGGGTTATGATGAAATATCCATTCTGGGCTTTTTAGCTCACATTTAAGTCATTTTTCAGAATTGTCTAATTTTCAAGTGAATGAAAGTAAATATACGTGTCCCAGGATAATGTTGCAGGATCCAATCTGAGTTGGTCACCAGAGCCAAAGGTTTATTCTTCCAAGCTTTTGGGCTCGTGCTGGAACCCATCCTCAGGGAACTTAGTATACTGCTATATCATCTTACAGATAGGTTAACCTAGATTTTCATAATATGCTATATTCAGTCCATTGTTGAAAATGTTGTGACTTTGATATTAGTACAAGGATCTATAGATTAATTTCTGGTTAGCCAACTATCTTACTTATTAAATTCAAGTCTCCTACAAGTTGAGCTTGATTCCTGTTGACTTCATGAAGACATGCCTAATTTATTTGGTAACAGTACAGAAGTGGTTTGCCAGAGCTTTATTATGGAATATTTCTTAATTTCCCAGCCTAATTTACAGCATAGTGTTTCCTTAATAACTCTCCTAACCAATAAGACTTAGATTCAGAGTATGTATGGATACTACTTAACGGAGATTCTATGGGCATACCACATGTATTTCAAACCATTGCTTCCCTTTTATATCCAGATTGCTGAATAGATTTCCAGTTAGGTTTGGTGCTGCTTAGCTTCTGAGCCTAAACATGGTCATCAGCCTAAACATTCTAAACGGAGTCCCTGTGTATAAGTTCATTTTAATATCCATAAGGTTTAGTTTTTTGATTTTTGCCAGTGGAAATATGAAATGTATTCCTGAGAAAACCATTTCATTTCTAACCTTGGGTGACTTAATTCTGCTCAGCTATTGGAATAGTGAGAGCTACCAATTTACTGACAGAATGTACAATGTAATAGAAAAACCATTAACTGCTTCTGTATTTCTGTTTTTAGATTTTGTCTTTCCAGCACTAGATATTCTTCGATTAGCAATCAGGCATCCCAGCGTGAACGAAAGCTTCTGTGGCGAAAAGGATGGCCTTCAGTTCTGCAGTCATCTCATCAAATTCCTGAACACTGGAGGAAAGCAAGCCAACCAGATGCTGGCTCTGCGAATTTTATGCAATTGTTTTATTCACCCAGTTGGCCAAAAGCTCATGATGGCACAGGGGGACTCCATAATGTCACAAGCAATAGAACTGAAGCTGAGCAGCAATAAGAACATTCACATTGCACTGGCTACGTTGGCTTTAAACTATGCCATTTGTCTACATAAGAGTAACAACATTGAAGGCAAAGCTCAGTGTTTATCAGTGATCAGCACAGTCATAGAGGTAGTGCAAGACCTTGAAGCTGTTTTTAGATTGCTTGTGGCTCTTGGGACATTGATCAGTGATGATTCAAATGCTGTACAATTAGCCAAGTCCCTAGGAGTCGATTCTCAAATTAAAAAGTATTCCTCTGTATCAGAACCAGCTAAAGTAAATGAATGCTGTAGATTTGTTCTTAATTTGATGTAAACCCCTCCCTTAAAAAAACACTTGGGAGTCTAGGACTATATCAAAGATACCCATTTTCGTATTTTACAAAAAAAAAGAATATTGTGGGCAAACTCTCTGGAAGTGAAATGATCTGAATAAAAAAATTTTTGCACTGATTTTAAAAGTGTTTTTCTTCAAAGCTGTTAAGTGTGTGCTTATTTTAAAGATAATTTTAGTAGCTTCTCCCCTTGATTAACTTTCATACATTGCTTTTTGTCCTACCTTCTGGTGCTTTGGAGAATAAAGAAATCTTGACTCATTGACATATGACACATTTACTGTTGCTTTTCATCAGGCAGAAATCACTTGCAAAATGGATTCTTGTTTCATCGAGTGCCTCCATTTTGGTAAAACCATCTAGAATCTATTTGTATCTGGGATTAGATCCACAGGGCTGCAAAGAAGAGGGGACTGAAAAGTTCTCTTGAGCAAGCAGAAATTTTCTCACTATCGACTGAAAGAGCTGGAAGGAAAAGTTAACTACATTTAAGTTTTCTATTTTGGAAGAAATTCCAGCAATGTGTTGATATTAGTTCCTTGCTTATTCTGTGAGCTTTTACATTGCATAACACTACTAATAGTGGTTTTGATTCTTTATGAAACTGGGGATATACCAGAAAGTAGACTTCCCACATACAGAAGATGTATTTTTAACCACTGTTCCAGAAAAATCCAGCATACAAGGAAATAAGTATTTTGTATTTCCAGGTGTACTGTGCTCTTTTTCATTTTGGTTGTTTTTCTATAGAATGTTTCTTCAGAATACATATAGTTCTATCTTCCTCTGAATTTAGTGATAACCTTCCCAGTGTTGAGTGCAGTGTTATCTTCAGCCAGCCAGATTTGCAAGAATAATGCTACAAAGTATGAGCTGTCTCATTCATATTGATGAAATGCTCATTCTAAAGTCTAAGCCCTTATACCTAAATGTCAGCATTATTTCTTAGTTCCTTATCATAAACATGCAGCTCCCATGCTTATCATTTCTTGTGGATTTAGAAATGCAGCTGCAATGCTAAATATGCAAATAATTATTTCCATTCTGAATGTTCTCAATTTATTTTGGGAAGTTTCGTTTATAGGAGGTGGTTTCTTATTGAAATGGAAATTACAAGTAAATTTTGTGTGAGACCTATCAAGTTTCAAAATCAAAGTCTGAATATCATATTTAACAGGGTTAATAAGATATTCAAACTTTCATATATCCTGCTAAGACATAAACAGATTGCAAACTACAGAGAAAATGCATCAAACTATTATCTACTCTAGCATAAAAAGTAGCCCCAGCCATTATGACTTAGTGTAGGAATACAGTAATTCCTATGTTGTTTTTGCCTCCCTGTACTCAACCCCCAAATCATTCTACCTTATGAATGTGATATATTTGAAACAACCAAATTGACTAATTCTGATCACAATGAACAAGACCCTAGTTTAAAAATTATGTGAGTGGGTGTCAGAGGGGTCCTTGGTGCTCTCTGAACTTGGTTGTTTTCTTATAGATGTTTCATTACCCAAACTAGGTAAACATCATCTGTGCTTATCATCACTGGGAATCTATACACTTCCGTAAATTATGGAGAGTTTCCTTAGACTCAGTGTGGTATGAAAGGAGTGTTCTCAAACTTTTCTGTCTTAGATTTGGTGCGTATATGCAAAACAATCAGAATGCCATTGGTTAAGTTTGAGTAACAAATAATATCTTAGCATCAGATATTAATCAATAATTGGTTTTGTTTGCCTAACACAGCTGAGACCATTCAAAGTTATGGAAATAGCAAAAATGTGACTGGTCCAGCATACACATATCTTACTGCTTTAGATGGTTGTAGCTCTTCTCTATTGCTTTATACAGTTACCAGATGATGATGAAGATGGGACCTCTGATTCTAAAAATCATAGACATAAAAGATGAACACATTACAATCACCTCTCTTCTTTTTAAGAGACTGTTGGTATAGCTATCTTTCTGTTTCTATAGTTAAAGTACAAATGTTTGCTTTGTATTGCTATGAAATTGCCCTATTGCCTTGCTATCAGTTCCACATTCAAAATGTTTCAATATTCTCTGCAAATAGTTTTAGAAAGCTGCTAGGATCAAGAGAGAACATTTGCAGGCAGATGTTTTGGCTTTAAAAGCAGAATAGATTTCCTCTCCTTGAAGGGCCAAAGTAACTATTTGTAAACCTGGCAGATGCATTCCTCCAACCCTATCAAAATATTTGAATGCTGCATTCCCCTACAAGAAATGAGCAGAAAACATAGATATAGTTAAAATCATGGGTATTCTGTTAAACAATATTGAAAAGGTAAAGGTTTGCCCTAGCCCAGTGATGGCGAACCTTTTAGGCACCGAATGCCCAAACTGCGCACATGCACATGCCCAAACTGAAAGGTGTACACATGTGTATGAATGCATGTGCATGAATGTGCATGCACAAAAATGCATGTGCGTGAACAGGCACATTTGTGGACAGGCGCATGTGCAGACAGGCACGCATGCGCAGCCGAGACCTAAAGAGGTAAGATCTTTCATGAGCTTCTGTTTTGTCATTTGCAGAGAAACAAACTTCCAAAAGAAATGCCGCAGAGATCAGACCTGGGGCGATGGCGCACATGCCAGCAGAAGGGCTCTGCATGCCACCTCTGGCACACATGCCATAGGTTTGCCATTACCGCCCTAGCCAGTCATGTCTGACTCTAGGGAGTGGTGCTCATCTCCATTTCCTAGTTCCTTCAGCCAGCATTGTTTGAAGACACTTCCATGGTCATATGGCTGGCACTGACTATACATTGAGGCACACGGAGCACCGTTACCTTCCTACCAAAATGGTACCTATTTATCTACTTGCGTTTGAATGTTGTTGAATTGCTAGGTTATTGGGAGCTTGGACAAGAACAGGAACTGACCATGTCACATGGTACTTGGGTCTCAAAGTGCCAAACGTCTGGTCAACAAGCCAACCTCTTAACCATTGGGCCAATAAAAAAAGGTGCAGTCATGAATCTTTTTACAAATATTTTTCTCAAAAATGAGCGATTCTCATACAGTATTTATACTGAAAGGAAATACCTTTACATTTGTGTTTTCAATTATGCAACAGGTACAAATAACAGATCTGATTCTGAGCATGGTGGTCATAGATTCAAATACTGTTAGACTGGAACCACCGAAATTCATAGATCACAATTGTGATCGACCAAATCATACAAATTGTAGAATCCTACTTTTCATAATACCAACATTGTGCAAATATATAAATCAAAGCGAAGACATTCATAAAATTTTATATTTTACAGGGGAACACACAAATGTCAGATTTCATAATATATGTTCATGATTAATAACGGACTTTAAAAGATCAGTTGTTAGATGAGACATTGGGAAAAATTAATCATCCATGATTGTGAAGGTACATAAATCAGATTTGTCCAAGGGAGTGTATATAATAACCAAGGATCTATTTTTGGTTTCACTGGGCCCCCAAACCTCAGTCTGACCTACAAAATCTCTTGTTTTTGCCATTATTTTTATACTGCTTCCACATAAAACTACCATCAACTCACAGAATATATTTGAATGCGTGAAATAATTCATGCTCTGTCACCATGAAATTGCCCCAAGGAAGAATATTTGTTTTCACTAAATGAGTCAAATCAACTTTGACACAGGGTTTTTGTTGATTGCCCTCAACTGGACATAAACACAAGAAGATATCCATTTGCAGTAAATGCATGAATTCTTAAAAATGTCAGCCTTTTATATATTTGGATGGTTCCGTGAAGAGCAGAGTGTATTAATGTTTGAAGGCTATCATATTACCAAAGTTATTAACCTGCATTTTTCTTTAGACACTCTATCTAGGCTGTCCTTTTCATGTAAATGGTACAACTGCTTATTTCAGATCCTCCAAAAATATCTCTGCTTATTATCAAATGCTGGCATTTATTCTTTTTACTTGTATGATAACCAATGAGCCTGAGAATTTAGGCTGAATTAGAGTACTGGCAGCAACCTGAGCAATGTTTGTTGAAGCTGGAATAGTTTTAAGATCAGTTTTGGACTGATAATACAGGTAGTCCTCAATTTATAACTGCAATTGAGCCCAAAATTTCTGCTGCTAAGTGAGATATTTATTAAGTGAGTTTTGCTCCATTTTAGGACTTTTCTTGCCACTGAAGTGAATCACTGATGTTGAGTTAGTAACACGATTGTTAAGTGAATCTGGCTTCCCCATTGACCTTGCTTGTCAGAAAGTTGCAAAAGGGGATTACATAAACCCAAGACACTGCAACCGTCATAAACATGAGTCAGTTGCCAAGTGTCTGAATTTTGATCCCATGGCCATTGAGATGCTGAAATGACCATGTGTGTGAAAAATGATTCATGTCACTTTTTTCAGTGCCGTTGTAACTTCGATCACGTTGTAACTCTTGTACGTCGAGGACTACCTGTAACGTACCGTACATGAAGGACCAATAACAATAACAAAAAAACCCTCTGCCAATTGCTTCCAAATAAAAGATGCTTCTTTCTCTTTCTCTATAGGATTTTCTATCTCTAGGACGAAAAAGTCGCAAAATGACGTAATCAAGCTGCGACAGTGGTCCAGCTGAGTGTAACGCTGATCACCGCCAGTCGCGAGACGGCTGTTTGATGTGGTTATTTTATATTTCAAGACGCTTTAAAGGAACTGCCACCGTCTCGTGGTGGCGGACGCCATGACGGGCCGTAAATTCTCTAAAGAGAAGAAGCGACATCGTTCCCGTTTAAGCGGCCCAGAGGAAGGAGGTGGTAGCGAAAGAAAACGGCGGAGCACTGAGGCAACCCGCGGCCTTCCGGAGGTATCTTTAACAGCCAGTCAGCCTTGCGAGGGAAGAGCGGCTGAATTGCGCAGGCGCAGAGTAAAGTTACAGAGTCACTTGACAAGAAAGTGCAGCTTCAGCCTGTTCCCTTCGCGCGCCTGTTTTGGCGGGATAATGGCTGTCTTCTTTTTAACTCTTAAAACTCGTATCGCATAAAATAATGGGTCGCAAAAAGAGAGAGAGAGAGAGAGAGAGAGAGAGAGAGAGCAGAGAAGCCACTGAGGGAAAATGCGTACCTTAATTCAATCAAATCAAAAGTGGGGTGGTAATGAAGTTAGCTCACCTCATCAATGTATATGTATATCTTTTAATAGCATTTCTTATTCAGAAAAGGTGCTGCCCTTTCTCTGGAAATCTGGCAAGTAGTAGCACCTTTTCTGAGTAAGAAATGTGATTAAATGCTGTTAACGTTTCTAAACTGTCCATATGTTGGATGAACCCATAAGATTGGTTGAGGAAGGTAAATTCTAGTTAAGTGAGCAAATATGCTTAGGGAAAACCTTCGTTGCCATTAACATGCAAGCTACTTTATTCTCTGGAACTTAACAGGGCAAAGTATTTTTAGAAATTACTTAAAATATTAAGAAGCTGAACTGGGCCATCTTAGAAGGGAAATTAGTGCTTTCTTGTTACACAGAAGCGAGAGTGTTAGGTGCATAGAGTAGAAAGGAATGTAAAGACAAATGTTAAGACTCATAACAGAGATAAAGTATGCCAATTAGAACATGAGAAATTTGGCTATTTTTTCTCTCCCTCCCTCCATCTCCTATGCCACTCATCTCATCTAGATGATTATTAGGAAAATAAAACTTGAAAATTTTAGAAGTAGATATGTGCAGACTACTTGTTTTGTACCTCACTATAAAATGTCTACAACCTTTGCCAATGTTTTTGCGTTATGGGTCAAATAAAACTTTTGAACACTGAATGATGGCATCTGGTGGTTTGGCCTGAGCAAGGAATGCTCAAAAGGTAAACATTTAACAATTGTAAAAACACAGTCTTCCTGCAAATGTGAGGTTGTGGCTGTCTGATGTAACTGGCAGGGGTCTGTATTTTCAGCAGTATAATTTGAGATTAGGATACAGAGGCAGAAGTTAATATTAGGTAGAAACAATTCTGCAAGGCAAGTAGAGAGCTGCCTCTGCAGAATATCCTACTGTACTACTCCAATTTACATTTTCTTTTCTGAGTGATGGTCACACTTGTAAACTAATCTTTTGACTGTGCCCACCCAACAGGAGAGTGCCACATTGGAGGCGGTTGATAAGTGAAGAGACAATCCACCTCCCCACCCTGGGTGCCCTGCTCCATCCCTCTTCATCTTTTAATTATAACTTTATCTTGGATTACAATTCCATTAGAATTCAATTTTTACCATTTTAGAAATATTTATCTTTTATGGTTTTAATGTCATAAGCGGCCCAGCATAACTTCTAAATGAGATGGGCAGAAAATAAATAAGTAAATAAATAAATAAAAATAATCAAACAAATAAATAATACACATCTAATGAGAAGCAAAACCCTGTTCCATGTGTATTCATACATAGTCTTACAATCTGTTGGCCTTTTCTATAACTGTGAATTATGATTTTGGTCTTCCTACTTGGAAAGAATGCCATTGAGCATAATATGATATCTGAATAATAGCATGAATACTGTTATTACAGATAGTCCTCGAGTTATGACCACAATTGAGCCCAAAATTTATGCTGCTAAATGAAACATTTCTTAAGTGAGTTTTGCCCCACTTTATGACTTTTGTTGCCACTGTTGTTAAATGAATCATTGCAATTGTTAAGTTAGTAACGTGGTTGTTAAGTGAATCTGCCTTCTTCAATGACTTTACTTGTCAGGTCGCATCACATGACCTAGGGACACTGCAACTGTCATAAATATGAGTCAGTTGCCAAGCATCAGAATTTTGATCATGTGACCATGGGGATGCTGCAACGGTTGTAAAATGGTCATCAATAAGTTTTTCCGGTGCCGTAAGTTTGAATGGTCACTAAATGAACTGTTGTAAGTCGAGGTCTACCTGTACATCATTAAAAAAGGAATGAATTATGCAGTATGTTAATAGCTATATGACTTTTTAATAAACTTAACTACAAAATCTAGATTGCATTTTAGAATGATATTATTACATCCAACAATTATATTCTAAGAATCAGTAAAAAACATATTTTAAGCATCATAGTATTCCAAAATAAGTTAGAAAACACACACATTGCTCCAAATGACTTCATTATATCTTATGGATGTCAGTACTGCTATATTGAAAATGCTGGAGAACTTACAGTGTTCTCTCCTATATTTTATGCTACCCTTTGCTGTTTTTGTTTGTGTGAGCTATTATTGTTTTGAGGTCAACTCACTATATTTCAATACTTGTTAAAATATATCCTTGACTTTTCCTTAGTGGCTTGCTTGCTTTGTCCTGCATGTTCAGTCTTCTGCTAAATTATGGTGCTAATATGGTTATTGTGACTTTTTTCTGACCTCTAGTAATTTATCTTTGGATCTTTATCCTGGTCATCTTCAAATTTTATAATCTTCTCTAAACTTACATTCAGTGCCTTATCTTTCTGTATGGAGCATTTCTGTGCAGAAAATCATTTGTGATAATCAAAATAATCAGTAAACAAATAATGTGATAGTTCTTAATTTTCTTCAGTTCCTCTTTTTTCCAATATCTGGTTCAATTTTTCTTCCTCTTTCAAGACTTTCATGACTTTTTTTTGAAGACATAGCTCTGAATTTTTGTTATTCTCTCTCCATGCCCTTAGATGTTCAAAAATATTGTGTCTCCCTTAAATGACCCAATACTTTATCCTTCATTTATTTCTTAAAACATATAAGTTGTCCTTTGGACTATATGCAACAATATAACAAAATTATATATAAAACATATATTGGTTTCTATTATTGCTTTTTTATTCTGCCAATTAGTTGTATATAATGATAACCTTATTCTATTAGTCTTCCTTTCCAACATTCATTTGTAAACTCCTTTGCTGGGCTTATGATCTTTCAAATAATATTGACATGCAAAATTGAGCAGCTTAATGAACCATATTAAAATATTGTCACTGAATGTGTCATAACTTAGAGAGTGTTATGATGTTTAGACTATATAACAGTAGGAAGCAATTTTAGAAGCTTCATTGATTCAAACTGCAATTCTATATGGATTCACTTGTGAGTAATCTATACTGAACTCCATGAGACTCAAGTGTCAGTTCTTTGTCATAGTTTATTTGCTGAGAATACCACACAGTCAATCAAGTATGTATTGGTTATTTTTGTCTGTCATATTTTAGGAAACCAAGTGTATTGCTCAGGTTCCAGAAAAGAAAGATGTGGTAGAAGAGCCCAGTGACATAGAAGAAGGTGGATTAGATCTGACTATCCAATTAAAGCCTGTCAGTTTCTATATTACGGACAAGAAGGAAATGCTTCAGCAATGCTTTTATATCATAGGGGAGAAGAAATTGCAGAAGATGTTGCCTGATGTTTTAAAGGTATTGAAGTATATCAGTTAGAGCTATGCAAATTCTTTAAAAAAACGGTGCATCACAATACATTGGAACACACATGAAATACTTTTTAAAAAATGATTAAAAAGCAAACATGTTTTTATCCATGAAGTATATTGGTTGTACACACCCATGCCAAGAATAACTTCTGAAATTAGTCTCATGAGCCTAGAAAAAGATGCAGCTTTTAGAATTGTTCAAAAAAAGTGCTTCATGTGAATATCTATGTTATTACATTTAAGAGAAGGCTGAGTATATGTGTGTATGTATGTGTGTGCGTATGTGTGTATGCACATACAAACACGAATGAGATATGACAAGTTAATAAAAATTTAAATAGAGTTTGATTTTAAAGGTAATAATTTAAAACTATTTATCTTTTTATCACAATGATAAACTGTGCTTATGGCATTGGTACCATCTCTTATTTTTGAAAAATATATAAAGAAAAATATGAAATGGTATGTTATCAGTTTACTATGACTAGACTGCAAATCTGGGGTTGGGCAGATAATCCGCGGTCTATACTAGGATATATTGGTTTTCATCCTTTGGTGATGGGCGGGTGAAATAAATTCCCACATCAAATTCTGGGTGTGATTCTTTTAATGAGTCATAACCATGACATAATCAGAGCAAAAATGTTACCTATATAATCATATAATAATTGTGTTTGTAGGATATTCTGGAAATAAATCCATAGATATCCATTTCATAATAAATATGAATAGCAAAATGTTCAGTATGAGAACTATGTGCATTGCAATAAAAGCATATTTATTTGACACTTATTTGGTTACTGTTTAGATGTGCATCCATTTTGTTCACACTTCAGTGTAGGGACCTTTTTGAAATATAAATTGGGTAAAATAACATAGTTTAGTAAGCCAGAATTTAAGAGTATATAATGTAGGATTTGCCAGTTTGCTTTAAATCAGTTTTAATGTTAAACCATCTCTCCATCATCACCTGGACAGACTACCGTTAATTTATTGCATTTTTCACATTCAAAAAGTAAAATTTTACATTCTCTGCCTATGGGTGACATTCCTTTTATCAGTTGAAGTCGGGTGTGGCTTCAGTTTATTTTCTTCCAAATTGTTCCCCAACTGTGCATATTTTAGAAAAGGTTAAAAGAAAAGGTTTTACCTACCATATATTTTTGAAAGGAAATTACTGTTTTCTGTTTGTTTTCTATTCCTTATTGCAATATCACACCAACATTTGAAAATCTTCAGCACAAAACATCTCAGTCTTACAACCTTGCCAATTATAGTGGGCTTTTTTTACTGATTAAAGAAGTTCTCACTGATTCATCAAGAAAGCTGTAATTGATTAACCTGCCAATTAAACTCTGCACTGTTATTGGTGTGCATCTTATATAATTGTAAGACAGTTCAGTAGTAGTTTATATGGATTAAATAGTTCAGTTATTAAGATGCTGTAAAGGCAGCTAGTATTTATATATTTTATATGGATGTATATTAATAAATTCTGTGGTATAAATGCTGATGTATAGTGCTTGGGATAAATCAGACTGGAAATGTAAATAACGTTAATTACTGTGGCATATGGAATAATGTAATATATAATTACAGCTTTTCCAAAGGGATATTGAAATTTTTCTTTAATTGGACATAACACCAGATAAGAATGTGGCAACCTGGCAGTTTATAAATAAGTCATTTATAATTAAAGAACATACTACTCCCAAAGGATTTTTGACATCTTTGCCTGGAAATAACTAACTAGAAATCAGAAGCAAGCAGGATTTAAAAATAAAACGGAAACAACATTAAGGTGTTACTATTCAGTGCTTCTTAAGAATATTGATGAAGCTTTCAGTAGGTGAGAAAGGCACTGATATTCAGTTGTGATATCCTAAATCTATCTTTGTTTTTCTTCATAATAATTACTTTTGTAAAATTGTTTTTAAAAAATCAAAAATATTTTTTTTTTAAAAAAAGGGACAACCAGCAATTGTAAAACTTTTCAGCATACCCCAAAACAATGGGAATGCCTGTTTAGAAGACTGCAATAGAGATAGGTTTATGTCAAACTTGGGGTCTACTAGGAAAAAATTGAGATTGTTGGCATGGTTTCAATGAGTGAAACTGCTGGACATTTGTGGGATTTCTTGACCCCTTAACTGTTCTTACAATTTAAAAAAACTACACCTCTAATATTGGAGATGCTTTGGGGCCAGGAAACCTATTGGAATATCCAGAATGGCTGTCCATGCATAAAATGGCTATGGTGATGATTGCAAGTTCCAAATCTATTTCAGGCAAGGGCAAATTATTAGGGCTGAAAAAATAGTAACTTGACCACAAAACAGTTTAACTGAACATAATTCATAATTCATTTTTATTATTCACTTGCAGTTACCCAAAACATTTCTTCTCTTTAATGAACAGTTGATGTATAAGATACATCCCAACATGTATCTTTTGCATCAAATGTGGATCCCAACACATTCTCTCTGTTTTATATATTACTGATACATAAACTGCCAATTTTTCCACATAACTTTGTTTTCTCTGTAGTTCTCTCTATTGCGGTCTGGATCATTCTGTTTTATGTGAAAACAATTAGTCAATGGAACAGCTTGCATTCTGGAGTTGTGGCTACTCCATTGTTGGTGGTTTTCAAGAAAAAAATGGTCAACCATTTGTCTGAGATGAAATAAGGACTCCTGCCTAAGGCAGGGGTTGGACTAGAAGACTTCCAAGGGCCATTTCAGCCCTATGATTCTATTGAATTGTTTATGTAAATCATGTGTTTAATCCATAATGATAATTACTTATTATGCCAATAATTTAAATTGTTGACTATATATATATATATATATATATATATATATATATATATATATATATATATATATATATATATATATATATATATATATATATATATATATATATATATATATATTTAAAAATAGACACTTTAGAAAACTCTTTAAAATCATCTAAAAACAGCAGAACAAGTGGAGTTCTAGTATATTGAGCATTATATTTTTCTAATTTAATCCAATATGTGTATTTTAGATTGATAAAAAGAATATATAATTAGTTACATATATGTTTAACTTTTTGGTCAATAGTTTAATGAATATTTATCATGATTTAATAATGTATTAGGTTTGTATGTTATCATTTTAATTGTATTCCTTCTATTCAAAGCATAATATTCAAGTTCCAAATCATGCATATCTGGATTTCTATTATTTTTACATTGTTTTATGACATTCATTTTAATAATACTATTTAAAGTCAACTTTAGTTAATAATTAATTACAAGATTTTAAATTTGTTTCAAGCATGCTTAAATTTGGCTTATCTAAAGTATCTTATTTTAATTATTGTATAGAAACATTTCTTTTTTATTCAATTTCCTTAGAACTGTTCTATAGAAGAAATTAAAAGGCTTTGTCTTGAACAATTGGACCTTATGTCTGAAAAGAAGTTACTGAAAATTCTTGAAGGTAAATATATATATATATATATATTGAACTAACATTTCGATTGGTTATTCTAAAATTTGGAGTAACAACTATTGAAGATTAGATGAGGACACAGCTTTGTTTCAATTAAGAAAATTAGAAATATTTTTGTAATAAAAAACTAAATATTATATAAATGTATGTTTACTAAGATGTAACTGTTACTAAGTTCAGCAGGATTTCTTTGCACATCATATATATAGTCTGGGAATATACATATATGATTAAAACCTATGTGTCTTTCTAGACATCAACTATAGCTATTAAAATTAGAATTTAAATATCTGAATTAGAGATGACAAGAATTGGAAATCCTCTATTTTATGTGGTGCCATTAGATTAATTATTGAGCTTCAAACTATGGAGTAATTCATACCAAAAGGAATCAGTAGCCTTTGCTTCAAATATGTAAAATAAATATGTTTTGCTTAGAATTACAAAGTTTGATCATTTTGACTCTATGAGTATTTAGATGCATTTGCATCATCTGAAAAAAAGAAACATATTTAGTTTCTGTCAAGTCATAGGTAGGATCACATATCTTCCTTTCCTGCAGAAGAACAATAAAACAATTTAGGAGAAACCAGAAGAGACTTGGAGACTTGGATGGTACCGCAAAGTAGAATGCAACAGGAAAAGTGAGAAAGAAGTGGCTCCTCCTGCTGGGTTATCTTTAGCTTTTGATCTCACTTAGGGCTTCTCCAAGCACTTTCCAAGTCCATGTGAGCCATGGCAAGAGTGAGGCTGAAAGGCATAGGCAAGTGAAGGAGCAGAGAAGTTTTCTTTGGAATAACTCTCTATTTAAGGGTCTGTTTAATAAATAAGTTATTTCAAACACTGAGTTACTTCTCGAGTTACAACCCATCATGGCCAATTCGTGGCGGGATGACTTGCTGTGGCCAACTCACCTTGGTCAACTTACTGCAGGACAATTCAACAATTCAATTTTAAGTATTTAAAATAATTAAAAACACTTCATTTTGTCCCTCCTTTTGCATCCATTTTTTAATGATTCTACTCCACCATTTCTTCAATATTAGTGTAACTCCTGTCTCATAGCAAGTAGACCTGTGGCAAGCTGACTGTGGTGAATTGTCCTGAAGCAAGTTGGCCATGGGGACTTGGCCATACCGAGTTGGCCACACTCGGGAACAGACCCCACTGTTGTTCCCAGCTGAATTGGGTCTGTGACATAAGCCAATATGTACCATCTGATTTAGGAAAGAGATTTGAATTGGAAGTAACTTAGTGTTTGAAATAACTTCTTTACTTGACCAAATTGCCATAACCTTTGCCTTATTTTCTAAGACTGATTATTTGGACCTGTACTATGGTTTGTATACTAATCCTGTTATTTTCTGCTGAGTTATTTTGCTGCTTGATGATAAATTCTGTCTCTGCTTCTTCATTGTTCTTGCTTGGCTATATGAAAAAACCTAGCAAATCCTATCTGCCTACCAAAAGGCTTAGTTATTCTGTGTAGGATCTTAGCACTTTGGGTGGAAAGAACAAATGTCACATGGCAGGGGATATAAGTGAAATTAGAGAAATGGAAGCCAGGAGACACTGTTTTTTGTCACTGTTACTGTAATAGTCTTCCTGAGGTTTGCTTCATATTTGTAACAATCCGGAAACTAAATAAAATGGAACTCTTATGAAGAATGATTGGTAAATAGTTCACTATTGCCATTTTTAGCTTACCTTCAAATTATTTAAATTAATTAATTATGTTATTTTAGTAATGATTTTGTTCCTAGTTTATTCATTTTATGATTAGTATTTTAATTGTGCATTTTATTAATAATTAGTTATTTTTTATTTATTTTATCTTTTATGTATGTTTGGGAAACCGCCATGGTTTCTTGATTTGAGGAAATGGTAGTAGAACAATTTGTACTGTATTGTACAAAAGTAGAATGATTGCACTATCAAATAAGTCATTTGTTTTTTAATTACAGAAAATTTTAAAGATGGGACCCTAGAGCATTGCCTTGTCCTAAAGCCTCTATGTATCTATCTTAGTGGTGTTTTTTCCACTATGAATGCCCTCCATATTTATAGAGCTTAATCTCCAGAATCATCTGGACAGCTTAGTCATTGAGAGTTGAAGTTCATGCATCTAAAGGGCGAGAACATTGCTAAGTGAGACATTTGTTAAGGTAATTTCCCCCAAAGGTTGTTAAGTGAATCACTACAGTTGTTAAGTTAGTAGCACGGTTGTTAAGTGAATCTGGCTTCCCCATTGACTTAAGTTGTCAGAAGGTCGCAAAAGGTGATCACATGACCCTGGGACACTGCAACTGTCATAAATATGAACCAGTTGCCAAGCGTCTGAATTTTGATAATGTGACCATGTGTTTGCTGCAACGGTCATAAACCACTTTTTTCAGTGTTGTTGTAACATTGAACAGTCACTAAACGAACTGTAGCAAGTCGAGGACTAATTTCAAATTCAAGTTTTGGCAGCTGATCATATCAGGGATTGAAACCTAGGACTTTTTTTCAAGCAAAGTATGCAAAAAGCACTGAATTTTCACACAAAATATCTTCTTCCTTATTCCTGTGTCTTACAGAAAGAAGAGCAACTCCCATTTTTTAATATCTTCCAACTGTTCATCAACATTGTCTGTCTATGAAAATAGCCTTTCAGTTCATTCCATTCCCCAAGTATATAAACCAGCCCAATCTTCTGCCAGACCTACAGATAAAGACAAGGAAATTATATTGCAGGAGAGAATGAGAAACCAGTGCTGGGATTTGAGGAAGATATTATATGATTTGGATGAAATAAAGCTAAAGTCTGAATAGAAGTGAAGTGATGGCAGGTGTTGATAGAGAAGGTCAGTTAACTGTAGGGAAAGCAAGATAGGACTAGAATATAAACATCAAACATCCATTTTAACTGTCCTTATGAAGAAAGCATAAATTCTATTTTGTAATTGCAGTATGAATAGAGATTTGCCAGTGCCCTTACTTGGCATCAAGGTCAGCTCCTCCCACTAAAGGTAGATTTGATTACTGAGACATTGTTTGGATATTGAATAGCTAAGTAGTCCCAAATGTATAAATACGGGCATTTAAAGAAGCACATGCCTTAATTATACTCTGCTTTTGTTGTGCGATGCATTTATATATTCCTAAAGCAGTGGAGTCTTTTTGAAATTGTGGATCCCCAATGAACACTAAGCAAAAAAGTGTGTTTGCCTGTGCAGCAGACAAATACAGAAATTGGCTATAATACAATTAGAATAAGACATTTATAGCAAGTGAAGGGAAAGGTAGCTGGAATCTCTCTAAATATAGGGAGATTTAAGATTAATATTTTCAGAGTCAGAGTTGCTCACAAATGTAATACATTTTTCTTACTTTGCAAATTAAAATTTGGAAGTTGTTTTGCGGGTATCTTTTATGTTCATCTTAATGAGTATTGTTTTTGTTTATTCGAATTATATGGTTGCACAGTTCAAAATACCAGGGCAGTTTACAGCAAATTTAGAACCAAGTGCAGTATCGAATCTTAAAAAACAATTAGGGACAATCACTCAATGCCATATAACATAAAATGTCTCAGATTTTGTCTCACTCAGTGTCCTAGCCCAATTTTTATGGAAATAGCCAGCTCTTCAATGCTTTCTGAAAGGCCAACAGGAGGCCTTTCATATTTTGGGAGATAAGCTGCCAAATAATTCCATCAAATTATTGGGTGAGGTGGGGAGGTAAGCAGGCACCATGACAAGGAAAGCATTCTTTCTGAGTCCATCAGATAGCACAGCTTGCTAGAAAGGACTTGGTGTCTGCCAACTCTGTTGGATTTGTTGGGTTGGACTTCCCAGGTAAACCATACATGAAGCACAACTAGATGAGCTAAGTCTACTTTATTGTAACACTACATTAACATAATCTTACAGACTTCCTGCCTGCCACTTTTAACTGCTAGATTGTTAGGGCAGGCCCTTTCTAAGTTTCTTTCTTTGACTATTCAACGATTCTGGGCTTCTGTCTTTCTTGCTGATAAGTTTCCCAGGCAGCATCTCTTCTCACCTTTTCTCAAGATTATTTATGCATTCCATTATATGTTGGAACAGGCAGAATTAATAAGATACAGATGTTGCAGATAATTCAACCTTGTGCCATGAAGAGGTTTACAGATGGCAGCATTTTTAATTGAACCTGGAAGCTTATTGGAAGCCAATGCGGCTCACAAAGAGGTGGATTAACATGGGCATGCCAATGTCTCATGATGCCACATTCTGGACCACCTCTAGGTTCTGAATGGTCAGATCATGGGTGTCAAAAGTGGTGGTCCACGGGCCGGATGCATCACATGGAGATCATGCCCACCCCAGCTCCGCAAAGGGAAAAAAGATTGCAATACATCACGTAACAGCAACATGACGCGGCAAGTTTGACACCCATGGTTCAGATGATAATTTATACAAAGATAAAACTTTGCCTATGCTTATTAGCAATGATTCTGCAGTGTTCCATGTTGAAGATGATAGTGTTCTTGTGCATGAAAAATAGCGATAGCACTTAGACTTATATACTGCTTTACAGTACTTTACAGCCCTTTCTAAGTGGCTTACAGAGTCAGCATATTGCCCCCAACAATCTAGGTCCTCATTTTAATGACCTTGAAAGGCTGGAAGGCTGAATCAACCTTGAGCTGGTGAGAATTGAATTGCTGGCAGTTGGCAGAATTAGCCTGCAATACTGCATTCTAACCACTGCACCATCACGGCTCCTGACATAAATGTGAGGTATTTTTTCCTTGGGTATAAATATGGAGCACCTACTAGACAGCTGATGTTTATCTTAAAACAGCCTGCTACTCTTCTAGGAAAGAGTACACCTTTGGAGCTTGCAGTGCCTCTTATAGCCAACTGTCTATAAAATGCAGATATTTCCGTTACTGATTGCAATTAGAGTTTGCTTATTTCAAGCCCCCTTCTGAAACAAATAGACTGCCTCTTTCTTGACAGTAATAACAATATTTATTAGTGAATAAAATTAAGACAGAAAAATGCTACCAAAACATAACATCTCATATTGACATTTTGTTTTAAGGTGAGAGTGGGGCAGATTCTGACAGTGATGAGGAGACCAATGATGCTGAAGAAAAGACAATAGTTGAACCAGCCAGTCAGTAAGTAATTGCCATAAATTAATTATATTTGTTCTTAGATAGTTTGTTTTAATTTTGTCTTGTATTAAAACTTCAGTTAGAAATACTTGTAAAATGTCAGCAAAATTCCGGCTAAAACTTTGTCAAAACATTGGAGGAACTGTAGAAATGTTGGTGAAAATGTATGAAATCTTGCTGCAATATGACAAATGAACAACTGTTGTGGGTATTGCAAAAATCAAGAAATTAAAGCCTGCAAAATTCCATGTAAAGCCTCAGTGGGCTCTATGGGATGTGCAAATAAACACAATATTGCATGACAAAATATTGTGAATCCTAGATGAAAATACCTTAAAAAAATAAAGGACTGCAATGATGGTTAATTCTATAATTGTTTTCTGTTATTTTTTAAAATGTGATAAATAGTAAAAGTTTGACAGTATTTGCTGTGATTCAGTTAAAATAGTACTTTTAAAATATTGGTTTTGCACAATGGGACCCTGCCTGCTAATAACATTTTGCATATTTTTTATTTTTATATTATTTCCAATAGTGCTTTTTAATTGAACTTTGAACAAATACTATTAAATCAAGAAGTAAAATTGTCTATCTACTAAATTCAAATATTAGAATTCAGATATTCCTCATAGGTATTTTAATCCTGTCCAGAATTGTTAGGAATCAAGCTGCATTCAAATTTTATAAATACATTGATCACCTCTTTATGTATGCCGTATGCTTTTTCTTTAAGAACAACTTTTTTTTCTTGATTGCATATGTGTACAATGAACTTATTTATTTCAAAGTAAATCCTAATCTTTAATATTGTTTCTCTGAATGTACATAGAATTGCAGGCTTCAATTGGGAGTCATTGCATTCTGAACTGCATTCATAGGAGGGAATGGCATTATAAGTATTGAACTTGATCTTGAGTTATAATCTGCTTTGATACACCTGAAAGGCAAAAAGGTATACATTCCAACAGTTTCCCTTGTAAAGAGATTGTGTTATTTCTCAGATGGTAATCATTTTGAGTTATCTGAGGTCTTTGCTAAAATACATCTTTTGTAGATCTGATTTCTCTTTCTGCCCTTCCAATCTAAAATAAGCCTATAGTTGACTTGTTTAGTGGGTATTATAAAACTTCAAAAGATACAGACATGTACTAATTGGACAATTATAGAGCTATTGTAAAATCATAGCAGGAAAGGAAGAAGAATCAACCTAAGGCATTAAATTTTCCATAAGTGACTTTGAAATGATCTTTTTTTTAACATTTATTTATTAAAAAGAAAAAAAGTGACCAGGCAATATTTAATAAAGTATTTTGATGTAAATAGATATGAGGGATAATATTTTTAGCATATATTAGATTGTGAGAAAGCAATGTTTCCCCACAAATAAATACTTGTAATGACTCTCTGTCAGCAATTAGAAATGAATTGTGTGATATGACCTTTAAAACCTGAACAATATTCATTTATGTAAAAAGGTATGGTATAATAATGACTTTATCAGTTGGCGTAGTTTGGCTAAAATGAAAATTAACTGGGAAACGTGGTTCCTAAAATTTATACTGTTTAGCCACAAGATGGCAGAAAATGCATGCATATTAAAAGACCAATTGCAGTCCTATATCAGAAATTCGGTATGTGACAGCAAAGAATTTCTCAGTGTTAGTGTTTTGGACAACACATTGTCTTATTAGTATATGTACAGTTCTGTCTGCTGAAGTGGTTGATAGAAACCAGGTACTACATTTTTCTTCCAGATGGCTTTGTATCAGACTCTTCAGTTGTCAGAAAAATGACAGAGCTAAATAGGTTGGCTGTAACCATTTCCATGACCTCTACTACAAGTCATGTTATTAGAACTAAAGAAGTTACTGTGTTGCTCCTGCCTAACTATCTGAGTCCCAAATGAAATTTGTCAGCATGTTTCAAGGAAGAAAAAAATGTATTATTTTGGAACCTATACCCTTGGGTAGTTTCTTCCTCAATAAAAGTAGATTTTGGCCAACCATCCTTTTAGTTTGCTGATGAGGAGTGCTTGATTATAGGATTGCCATTTAATTCAGGAATTGAAGTCTTTATCCTATGTTCAGTTAGAAAAAAGGATATAAAAAACTAGGGGAACCATTGTCAAGTACCCTTCTCCTGTTTGCCAGCATGTATGAAAAAAATATTTTTAGTCTGGTTGTAATATACTTTGAATAGCTGGTATTTAACTTTGTATTGAAAGGGTACTGCAATTTTAAGGGCATTGCAATTTGTATTTAATTCTAATGAACTGTTTGCATGTCCAGCTGTGGGATAATTTCAAGATTGTATGTACCATTGATGTTTTTCATAGTTAAAGTAGGTAAAAGTCCTATTAATTGTATGGTATTGTGGCATGATATTGTTATTTTACATATAAGAAATCCTATGGCATCTAAAATATTGCCAGAATTATTATGGTACAAGATTATTCCATGATAAAATGGTTTGAAGAACAGAAGACTCTTTGCTGCTTTTGTTTAACTCTGACCTGCAGTGTCATTGAGTGTTTTGATTGTGTATGTATATTAACATAATATGTATTTATAATTGTTAGACAAAATAATTCAGATGTGAAATTACTTATATAAATATAAAATAATTTTATGACTAAAATGCTCATTAAGCTCAGCAACTGGACTAGCCTGCCTTGATTTCAAAATCCTGTGGAGAACTGTATCCTGTTTTCTCAAGTGTGTTTTATAGTCTTTCTTTTCCGTTATTGCGTTGTATAAAGACAATTAGACAACAGATAAGGTCCTCCATATAGCAGTGTCCCCTCACTGTACAGTGGACATCTTCACATTAAGGTGAAAGCGTGTAAAAATCTCTTAAATTGGTCACTCATCAACTCTTCAGAAAATGTGTTATTTTTCTTCCAGTTCTGTATAACCTGTCAAATGAATAAGGCTATTTTAAAGAGATGTCCTTGCCACAGTTTTGAGCTAGGCTATTCCTTGTTGCAGATTGTATAATTGCCTTCCTGAAATCATTTTCAGTTTTGAGAATAAAGGCTAAACTATTGTTAAAATGTATTCCTTATCATCACTGTGATGGTAGCAATGGTGTTAGGAGTTGCAAATGTAGCATTGAGCAGCACTGCATGCAAGGTTTGAATTTATTTTTTTATGTAGCAGTTATCTGGGTTTTACAGTTCTTATCCAACACTGTGGGCTTATTTTGAGGCATCCTAGTTTGTTCCTAAAACTGCTTGCTGGGGAACCTTTTAATCCTATCTAATGTAGAAAGAATTAACTTTCAGAATCTGTTTTGAAGGTAGTAACACTAGACAGATTCACTGCTGGAGGCTTTGTGGGCCTGCCATTCATAAAGGTAATTGTTTTCAGGTTTTTTTGTAGGTTATTAGTCCTTCTGAGTTCTTCAGTCAGACTTCTTTAGGACTTAAAATGCTGAAGGCCATTCTGGGAAGATGAAGCTGGGAAAGCATTATATTAAGAAGTCAGAGATGGTTTTTTTGTTTTGTTTCTAGAAAGGGTCATAACCCATTCGGAGAATCAACAATAGGTAGAGCACATATCTTTGGGGTAAGGTCAATGATCAATATATCACATATTACTCTATGCAGAAAATACTGAAACTATTGATAGTCATCACTTGCAGAGGATATGGATAACCAGACAATACTCTGAGTTGTAAATAAGCTTACTGTGTTCTTGGAGTCATTAGGTTGGGTAGTTACAAAGAAAGATGAACCTTCCTCAGTTTAACTGTTATTTGAAATAAAGATTTTGAGTGGAAGCCACACTCCCTTTTTCATATTTATATAAAAAAAGCGAAGAACCTGACCTTCTTTGTATTTGGCTATTTTATTGGTAATATAGTTCATATAGTGCACTTTCAACGACAGGGTCTTCTTCTTATGCCCAAATAATATCAAAATATATTATGCCCGGAAACCTCTAAAATAATTCTTTAGATTCATTGCATCAAGTTTAGTTTTATCCAGCTTGGTTCCCTCCAGGTATATTGGGACCATAAATTCCTAATTCTCAAGCTGGCTTGGAATTCTGAAAGTAACTTGCCTTATCAGATCTAGAGGGGAAAGTAGCAGGCTAGGGAAACTAATATAATTTTTTCTGAAAACTGTCAATATACTGTATATGCTTCATTGTATTACTATTATTTATGATTATGTCATTACATAAATCAAGCAATAAAATAGAGTGCTAAGCAGGTATTGATATATTTGAAGTGCTTATTTTATAATTATAAAAGGCAAACTAATTTAAATGTGTTCTTGTTCTCAGGCAAGACAATAGCATAGATTCTACTTCTTCTTTGAAGGAAGAAAACAAATTGGAAGGGCTGGATTCAAAACAAGGTAGGGATTGGAGAAAATCGAACTGTTTTGTGTTAGGTATCCTGATGTGATGTGACTGAAAATTGGGTGGGTGGGGAACTTTCCATGCATATAAATATATTGTAAAGAAGCATTAGCACTACCTATTTATTTGGAAATATATATTTATATGATATAAAACTTTGAATTAGTTTTTAGTTGTCAGGTAAGGAGAAGAACAGGCATAGATGGATTGCACATTCCCATCAGGTAAACTCAATATTCATAATGCCAATTCTTTAACCGTGATTTTGACTATGTTTTTTTCCCCTGTTAGAATATAATGGATAGAACAGGGGAACTTCAGTAGCAGCATTGTCCTACTGTTCATACAGTTGTTGTCTTATATTATTGAATGGTTTTCATTCAACCATACAGGAAAAGGAAAATTGTGTCCCTAAATTCACAGTTGTGATGAGGATAAACTCCATCTGTTACTACTTCATAGACATAGGTCCAATTTTATTCTGTCCCTCCAGTTGTGTGGATTTCAGGACCCAGAATTCCTATCAGATGATCTATCTATCTCCTGTAGAAATTTTAAAATTGAACCCTACCTATTTGATACCTCAGCCTTGTAGAAGGCTGACCTAGAGTTTGGAAAGTTGAGAGGAACAATGTGTGTTAGAAATTGTAGGGAAGAGGATAACTTATTTTATTGGTGGCAGTTGGGTATGAATTCAGTGAAAAATTCCATTTATGGGTCTGTTTGAATTTCAACAATTCCCCATCTATTTTGTGATGATAGGTATGTGCAACAAACTATAGGATGGGATCAAATAAGATCTTATTAGGATACATATTCCCACTAATTATTTCTGTAGAAATAAATACTTTATTTTTCTGTACTAGCCAATAAAGAAAATTTGACTGGAATAGAATAGAATTATGAGGCAATGAAGCTTTAGTAAAATGCTGTGACTTTCTAAGGAATAGTTTAAATACTGCTTTTTTGCACTCGGGTATGACCTTTGAATTGACATGTTTCCTGCAGATTTGTTCCCTTTTTTTCTGCTATCAGGAGGAATTGATGACTTCTTGCAGATGATTACTTCTTTGTCCTTTTTATGACTTTATCAGCACCGTTTTCATGATGGCTTTAGGCAATGACAACAGTTCTAGTCAGGATGTTAACGTTTTAAGGAGCTTTGGAAAATGTGAAAGCATAAAATGGCAAAACTTAGTAACTGTTCTTATTCTACACTGTGATGCTGAAGATGAAAAATACAAAATCTTAAGAAAAAGTGATTCAGAGACAGAAATTAAGAACTCAGAAATAAATTTCACCATTTTAGTTGAAAGTATAAATGTAGGTTTTCATTTTGATAAAATGAGAAAGATAATGAGAGAAATACCACCAGAGACTTTTATTACTATGTAAAATTACGGATGCAAAAAAGGAGAATAAAGGAGCTCAACTAATTAAACATTTCTTAGGCCATTATAGCCGTGTCATTATTGTGTAGCATACATCTGTGGAGATTTCAAGCACTGAACAAAAAAATCCAGGCTGATAACACTTATTTTCAGAGTCAGATAACTTCTTGAGGAAAAGGAGAAATGATTTCTCTAAAAAATACTTTTGCCTCAGTCCCTCAGGTCAGTTCTTCTTTTACTTGGAATAGTTGCCTTTGACAAGAAGAGATGAGTATGTCAGAACATAACTTCTGATCTTTGAACAAGGCTTATTCAGTGGGGAATGTGATCTCTTACTGAAGAGCTTCTGATTAGCTGAACAGTATATTAAGTAAATATGGACTATTACCCTGTAGCAAGGCAAAAGAATTTTCCATTCCTTAATCCTATTGATTCCCATTTCATTTGGTCTTTCACACTTCTCATTTGTTTCTGGCAGTATGATTTTTGATTGCTTTTCTTAGGTGGTAGAAAATTAAATATTGCATCACATAGGTACAAGTTGAATATTTGATTATTATATTGACAACTATTTCTCAGAAGGCAATATTGATGGCTAAATTTTTCAGAGGTTCCAAATTACTGATTTTGAACTTTTGCTTTATAACTGTAGTTGTTAATTCACCCCACGCCTATCCTGCTGCACTGCTCTATGGTGTCAATTCATGAATGAGCAAAACATGTTGGGAATATATACCAAGAGTATATAATCACAACAGGGTCATCAGAACATAAAGGTCATTCCAGCTGCCCAGTTAAAGCATGTAGGCAATTATATTGGGCAGCAGTAATATAGGAGGATACTTATGGTACCTTTAGTGGCAGTGGCAAAAGCTGTGCAGGAGAAGGCAATGGAAAATGACTCCTGTGTTTTACCAAAACTCCCTCCTCCACATATGCACATGATGCGTAAGATAAAGTGATTGATGATACAGCACCAGATGATGAGCCCTTAAGGCCAGATGCACTTAACGTGCTATTGAGAAAGAGCTCAGTGGTGTTTATGACATGGTTAGATTAAAGCCTTCAGGATGTCTAGTTGCTGATGTTGCCATGCAGACAAAAAAAAATCCAAAATGGCAAAAATAGAATTACAGTGGGAATATAGAATGTAAAAAACACGAACACCGGAAACCAACACCATCAAAGGAAAAATAAAATAACTACAAATTAACATCTTAGGCATCAGCAAATGGAAGTGGATTGGGATTGAATACTTTTAGTCAGAGCATCATACTATTTACTACTCAAGACATAAGAAATAAGGAACAACACTGCTTTCATAGTTAGGAATGGCTACCAACTTAGTTAGCCATTCCTAATCGTAGCATGGTTACAGTTCAATTAGCGACCTAGTACTATCAATTAAACTCTTTAATGTGACAGTTTTAAAGTTTATGTTCCAACTACTCATGTAGAAGAGAAGGAGGTTGGTGAGTTTTTATGATCACATTCAATTTCAAATTGCCCAAACAGATTAGTAGTGTATCAGTGAAGGCCTTGAAAAAGATATCAAGATGCTGATTCCTGTGGACGTACAGGATTCCTGTACGTCCACAGGAATCAGAATCATACAAACAATGGATTTACTTGTGATATTGTATGGAAGTGAGAGTTGGACTTTGAAGAAACAGGATAGGAAGCATATTCATGGTTTTCAATTTTGGAGTATTCACAGTATTTTGAACTTTGGAGAAGATTTTTGAGAATATTGTAGATCACAAGTGTCAAACTCATGATGTGATGTATCACAATGTTTTTTGCCTTTGTGGAGCCGGGGTGGGTGTGGGCGTGGTCTGTGGATAACACATTCAGCCCATGGGCCGCCAGTTTGACACCCCTGTTGTAGATAGTCAAGAAAACTGACAAATGGATCATCAAAAATACCAACCCACAATTATCCCTTAAGATGCAAGGGACCAGGCTCAAATGATCAAATTAGACTTATGTGAAACATTTCTCTAGAAAAGTCTATAATGCTGTTAATGGTAAAACGAAAGAGAAGAAGAGGCTATCTATCAGTCAGGCAGATGAACAATAGGTTGACCTTTGGAAGATTTGAAGAGTCAGATTGGGAAGGATCCCTTTGGGGCATATCTATCTGCGTAGTTGTTAAGGTTCCATAACTATTTGTTGGCACATAATCAGATGTAACTAAGAAATAGAAAATCACAATCATAGCTATATTTCCTACACTGCAAGTGTTGCTCTATGCCCAGTTTAAGTATGATGCATTTAATATGGTTTTCCTGGTTCTGCTAAACCACACACACACACACACACACACACACACACACACACACACACACACACACACTGTCTGTCTGTCTGTCTGTCTGTCTGTCTGTCTGTCTGTCTGAAAGGTACATAGTTTGACAAAAAATAGTCTTAAAGTATCAATTGCTGAAATCAGAACTTGCAAATAGAGCTCTGTGCAGTTTTGGTTTTGCCATTTTGATATTACTGATGAAATCATAATATTTATATACTGCAGCTATCTATTTATCTATATTTCTAATATCTGTAAAATTACTTGTGCAATGCTTTACTTTCCAGGTTTTTTCCCCAAGAAAAGCTACTTCCTACTTTATGGGCAAGAGCATTTATTATACATTTCTCTTAGTGTTCAGTATTGATTTTTTTCTCCCTCCAGATACCAGTTATATCATAAAAAGTCAAAGAAAGTATGTTTTTCTAAAGATTTTCTTCCTAGCTCATAAACACAAGACCCAATGCACATACGCACACAATGAAAGTTATGGCATTTCTTTCAGAAAAGATTTAAAACCAGAATAGTTTTTTAAAGGCTTTTTCACTCTACTTTTGACTTGAGAGGGAGAAAAAAGTAGTCTTGCTTTAAGTTGTTTGGAATGGCTGTAGATTAATTTCAGTAATATGTATTCTGCTGCTCAGTTTTTGGACAGACTTTGATGTGAATGAAAAGTAATTGGTATAAAGATCAAATGCAGAATATTAACTTTTTTGTATGTAGGAAAAAGTTTTTATTTCTCTGTCACATTTTCCAAAAGAAGTATTCATGTTGCCAACTCATATTATTATTGCCAAACAGTGGAATAGTTAGGGTAGCAACTCTCTTATAGAAGCTTTGGTTTCTGAAACCTTCACAATGAATAGAGACTAGCACACATGGGAAAAGTGCTTAGCAGGCCTTTTTTATTATGTAAAAATGACAAGCAACCTTCAAATTGCAGTATCTGGGTAATTTGACTAGAGCCTAGTACGTAATAGCAATAGCACTTAGACTTATATACCGCTTCACAGTGCTTTACAGCCCTCTCTAAGCGGTTTACAGAGTCAGCATATTGTCACCAACAATCTGGGTCCTCATTTTACCGACCTCGGAAGGATGGAACTTGAACCAGTCAGGATCAAATTCCAGGTTTTGGGCAGTGAGTTAGTACTGCAGTACTGCATTCTAACCACTGTACCACCACATAGTAATGCCAACCATTTACCGTATTTTTCGGAATATAAGAC
This sequence comes from Thamnophis sirtalis, assembly GCF_051295495.1. NCBI lineage: Eukaryota > Metazoa > Chordata > Lepidosauria > Squamata > Natricidae > Thamnophis > Thamnophis sirtalis. The sequence continues at coordinate 84,049,447 of NW_028261385.1, read as the reverse complement.
GCACCTTTTTTCCTCAAAAAAGAGGCTGAAAATCTGGGTGCATTTTATACATCGAATACAGCAATTTTTGCCTCCCGAAGCCCCACCCCCTCACCAAAATGATCATGCATACCCTTATGGAAGCTTTCAGAGAGCTCCTGGGGACTGGGGAGGGCAGAAATGAGCAAAAAACTGCCTGTTTTTTGCCCTCCCCCAGCCCCAAGGAGCACTCTATAAGCCTCCATAAGGCTATGCATGCAAATTTTTTGACCAAAATGGGGCGTTTTTTGCTTCTTTTTGCCCCCCACCCCACTTCCCTCTGCAAGCCCCCCCCCCCGGCTATTCATGCCTTTTAAAAAAAACACGGGCCTGTTTTCGTGAAAAACGGCCCGTTTTCATGAGGTTTGCAGAGTGCAAAAAATTTTTTCCCCCTTTTGGAAAGCTCTAACTGATTGATGAGAATTACATTTATCAGGTGTGTGCCAGCAGAAAGAAAGTCTTAGGTGCTGCAGATTGTCAGCGATTTCCTTCTCCAGCACATGGATAAATAACACCTGGAAACATCTACTTACCTATCTACTCCCTCTCTCTCCCTACCCACCTACTGTATTTCTCTCTCTTTCTCCTCCTCTACCTATCTACCTACTCTCTCTCCCTACCTATCTACTGTATTTCTCTCCCTCTCTATCTACCTACGTACTTACCTACTCTCTCTCTTTCCCTACTTATCCCTCTACCTTCCAACCTACCTACTTTCTCTCTCTCTCCCTACCTATCTACTGTATTTCTCCCTCTCTTTCTATTTCTCTCTCTATCCCTCTACCTACCTACCTACCTACACACACTCTCTCTCTACCTACTGTATTTCTTTATCACTATTTCTCTCTCTCTATCCCTTTATCTACCTACCTAACTACTCTCTCTCCCTACCTACCTACTATCTCTCTCTCTCTCTCCTTCTCTCTCCCTCTACCTACCTACCTACCTACCTACCTACCTACCTACCTACTTTTTTAAAAATTTACCTCTTCAAAACCTTGGTGCATCTTATACTCCGGTATGTCTTATACTCCGAAAAAATACAGTAATTCTAAGAATTAATCTACCTGTCCCAATAAAGTCTGATTAGATAGACATATCTGGGATTTTCATTCTGATTATTGAGATTGGGATTTTTAATGCCCGAATGCATCCCAAAGGCAATTGGACTTTTTTCTTTTTTCTTGAAGACCTTTCACTTCTCATCCAAGAACCTTCTTCAATTCTGACTTATGGTGGAGAAGAGAAGGATTATGCTTCTTGCAGTCATCTGGTTGTTAGCACTCTCCAAGTGGTCTCAGGATGGATTGAAGCTATCCAAATAGCCTCAATGACTGTCAGAAAGAGGGTTAAAGACTAGATGACTGCAAGGAATATAAATCCTTCCATTCTCCACCATTCAGGCAGAACTGAAGAAGCTTCTTGTAGGAGAAGCAAAACATCTTCAAGAGAAAAAAGAAAGATGAGTTGCCGTTTGAAAAAGCACTTTTGGAACATCTATGACCTGGATGACTTAGAATCTCTAAACATGGCCAAGTGCATCCATTCACATGCATTTTTTTCTTTTCTTTTTTTCACCTCTTTGTCTCATCTTGCTATATTTTTCTTTAAAGGTTTCTCCCTCCATCTTACAAAATACATCTGTATGCTGCTTGTGGGAATGTTTTTGAAGTGCTTAGATATGTGCTGATATCCAAGATGAAATTCCTTCAGTGTGTGCTACTAAAGCTAAATCTGTCTTGCCTGCATCATTCACTCAAAATGCCTTGAAGAGTTGCTTCGCTGGATTGATGCAGAGCAAAGGCCATTTCTACTACTACCTTAGTTAGGATTTCCCATGTTTTTTTACAATTTAATCTGCAAATAGGGTTAGAAATAAATTGATTAAAGAATGGTCAAGGAATTAAATTTTAAGGTATTGTTGCTTTAATGATTATCAATGACTTTACAATCATTGTTAATTACATAACAATTATGTTAATTTGTAGAAGAGTAAAATTAATTTTCAGATTTCTAGATCAGTCAGATTGTCACAGTAATTTTTCCATCATTCTAGAGAATTGGCAATATGGTTCCCCGGTGTACCCCATCCAGATCTACATTTCCCAAGGTACATAAAAGTCCTGCTACTTCCTTAATAAGTAATAGCAGCCTCTAATTTGGGGAAGTAGGTCAATGGAGGCATATTGACCCGACATGATTATTTTGCCAGTTCTTTTAAGTATTATCAATTAAGTATTATAATTCATTATTTGTTCTTTGACCAAGTCGAACAGATGGCCACAGCCAGTCAAAGGGGTTGCATTGTGAAAAGATAAGCCAGCTTGAATCCTTGAGTGGAAAATCATCAGGAAACTACTGTGCTGGAAAAAAAATCAGAAAAAAAATAATTTAAAAGTGATTAAGACAAAAAGGTAGCAAGATTATAAAAGTGTTTATACACTTCATAAAATTGTTTAAACCTGCTGAAGTTCATTGTAAGTAAAAAAAAAAGTTTCATACAATGCCTAATTGTGTCAGAAAGGGTGAAAATAACTTCTAAAAGTGTTTAAATAACTTTGTTTTAACAAATTCACAGCAGAAACTATGATGTTTAACCATAATAGCTATGAATAGACTCATGAGATCTTGAAAGTATCTTCATTAGTAGCTTCAAAAGGACATTTGGCTTTATGTAGATGGTACTGTTATAATGCTGAACTAATTGGGGCTTTGACCTGATCCAGCAAAACATGTTCTTTCTTTGTCTCTGTATTCTACTGCTTACGAAATCTGTCATTGTACTGTTTTGTAGTATTAAATTGCTCTGTTAATAATTAATAGCACTAGCACTTAGACGTATATACAGCTTTACAGTGCTTTACAACCCTCTCTAAGCAGTTTACAGAGACAGCATATTGCCCCCAACAATCTGGGTCTTCATTTTATCCACCTCGGAAGGATGGAAGGCTGAGTCAACTTTGAGCCTGGTGAAATTTGAACTGACAAATTGCAGGCAGCTGGCAGACAACAGAAGTGGCCTGCTGTAATTGCACTCTAACCACTGCACCACCACTAATAGATAGCTTCAAAGTATAAATGACTACATTTGTAGTACCTGATGACTCAATATCATATAAATATATATTTTCTTTTAGTATCAAAGAATAAAATCCATACTCTACATCAATGTTTTTCAACCTTGGCAACTTTTAAGATATGTGAATTTCAACTGCTGACTGGGGAATTCCAGGAGTTGATATCCAAACATCTTAACCTTTGCTGATGTTCAGAACGTCAGTTTCTCTGGATTAAAAGATCCTCACAGCTGGTTTTGAACATCCAAGAGAATTTGGGACTTACATTTTTAGTACCTCAGTTATCTTGTTGCATTATTCTTAAACCTAATGGAAATGTCAAAGGTGGTATAACTTAAACAAATTTTCCCAAACAGGTGTCCACAATTGGTATCAGAATTCCTATGTAAAAGAAAGTACTATACCGGAGAAGGTTGAATTATAAAGCGGCACTCTAGTATTTATAGAAATCATTTCTAAAATTTCTGAGCCTTAGTGCATCCTCAGATTGGGTTAAGCCCACACTGCAGTTGTTACATTTGTGTATCAGACACAAGGCAGTTTACAACAATTAAAATACAAACTATAAAATATTAATATATTAAAACTATAGAATAGAATCAGGAACATATGCAGTCACTATCAGCACCACAGGAAAACTGTCACTGTAAATCTTAATAAGATGATATATTAGAGGAGAGAGGCTTCCCAACTAATTATTTGGTACTATGCTGTTCAGGGCTTTGTAAATCCACACCAATAACTGACTAGTACAAATAACCAAGTATAGATATAACATAATTCTGTATTACCTAATGCTTTGGGACCATCCAAAACAATCTCATTTTACAGTAATGTAGACATTATCACACCATGGATCACTAGATACAGGTTAACTAAAGATTGGGAAGTGAAAATAGACATTTGTAGGAGCATGGTGTAAAGGCCTTATGAATATTCGGGGCAAAATTTTAGTGTACTTCATTTATTTATGTAAGAAAATTTATATGGCCTCCCAACTCTAGGAGCATGGTGTAAAGGCCTTATGAATATTCGGGGCAAAATTTTAGTGTACTTCATTTATTTATGTAAGAAAATTTATATGGCCTCCCAACTCACTTTCAGTGGCTTCAGGTGGCTTACAAGGATAAAAGATCAATACAAAACCAATTAAAAAAAGCAATAAGCCCCCTCCTGGTGACAACAATCAAATGAACTGTTCAATGGCTCTGTCCCACTCTGGGATTCCCTGTTGGCAAAACCAGATCTTCAGGACCTTGCAAAAGAGTATCAAAGTGGGCGGCCGATCTTATATCCATGGGGATGGTGTTCCACAGGGAGGGAGTGGCTATGGAAAAGACCCTTTTTTTTGGTTCCGCTAGATGGACCTCCTTGGATCCATAACATTTCCTGCCTCCCTGTTGTGATGGGTTGGGTCAATGTGGCTGGGAAAAGATGGTCCTTAAGATAACCTGGTCCCAAGCCATGCGGGGCTTTGAATGTGACAATTGAATTGGACCCAGAAACAAATCAGTAGTCAATGCAGCTCCCTCGGAAGTGATGGCACGTGCACATCTAGGTCTGCACAAAACCACATGGGCTTCTGCATTTTGAACCAATTGAAGCTTATGGATTCTTTTCGAGGGCAATCCCATGTAGAGTGTGTTGTAATAGTCCAGACGGGAGGTGACTAGGCCATGTGTGACTATGAGCAGAGATTGTTGGTCCAAGAAAGGATGTAACTGGTGCACGACTTGCCATCGCACAAAAGCCCTCCTGACCACAATTGCATTGCTCCTTGAGTAGGAGTTGGTGAGTCCAGGAGAAGCTCCATATTATGCACCAGAATGAAAGATCTGGCCATCAACCACACTTCTGTCTTCTAAGGATTCAAATGTAATTTATTGGCTCTCATCAAGCCTACCATCAAACATAACTAAGCAAATAAGAATGCCATAATTGTTATGAAGGAAACCTAAATTGAAATCTAAACCTCACTGAATGTCTTTGCTTAGATATATCTAATACGTATACTACTGTACTGATAACTATTTTTGTATTTTTGTTACAGTACATAAAGTAATTTTTAGAGTACTTTTAAACTGCACTTTAGGAATTAAATTTACTTCTAAAATAATAAACAGTAGTCAGTCCCAGAGGCTTCCCACATCAACTTTCATTTTGAAATGCAGAAGCGTCCTTATGATATAAAACCTTATGACATTTTAATTAGGAAAATAGATCATGCAATTCCATACGATGGAATAAATTTTCCAAGCACTGCTGCTTTGGACTACTGCATGTTCTTGTAAATTGGAATAAAAATGCATTAAAACTCGTCTAAATTAAATCAGTCTTAAGGTAGGGAGAGGGCCGGAAAGAGAGAAACTTGTTTTTAATTTATAGATGACCTTTCTTATACTTTAAATCTGGGCAAAGGAATATTTGTGTGCAAAAGCAACTGCAAGGTGGTGAAAAGCATCTCTTCCTTTTTGGTGAGCCTTCTGAATTTATTCATTTTCTGCCGCAGGCAAAGGAGAAGATAGCGATATTCTCAGCATCAATGCAGATGCATACGACAGTGACATCGAAGGACCATGTAACGAAGAAGATAATCCAGATGTGCCAGAACGGACAGTTGGAAGTGGAGACGGTCAGATAGATGACCTTCAGAAAGACATTGAGAAAAGTGTCAACGAAATCCTGGGGCTTGCTGAATCCTCCCCAAAGGATCCCAAGGCGGCAGCTTTAGCAGTTCCTCCAACAGATGATGTTCAGCCATCAGCACAGCAGCTGGAACTCCTGGAGCTTGAGATGCGAGCGCGGGCTATTAAGGCCCTTATGAAAGCTGGAGATGTAAAAAAATAGCTGCAGGGCTGTTTCATTTGTTAGATAGTTGGATTTGCTCTGATGAGTGTGGGGTCAGCTTCTTTCCACTCTATGGTCTATTTGGACTAGTTTTGACATTCCTCATTCAAGCACTTTGGGCATTCTAGCTCATAGCCGAAATAGTTGGCAGCGGTTTATCAGGGCCGTCAATCTGCTTCTGTGACTTATATAAATGGATTGGTTTGATGCTGTCCAGTTCGGGTTAGATTATTTCCCAATGTGAATTGGAAACCAGAGTCAGAGGCAGTATGGATGCAGTTAAATCCTGTTGCTCTATAGACCAGAATAATCCCAGGGTTATCTCTAGCTTTTGAGGAATTGAAGCTTTGGTTGCATTTAGATAGCAGCTATATATCTGCAGGGAAGTAAAACATAGAAGCACCATGCATTTAGGGGGGTACAGACCACAAAAATATCTTGTGTCGTCGTCGTCGTCATCATCATCATCATCATCATCATCATCATCATCATTTATGATGCTTTGTGATTGCTTTGGTGCCAGCAACAAATGTTCATAATTCTATGGTTTGAAATTAAATTTAATTCATGTCCCTCTTAACGGTGATTTTGGATATCTGTCTGTTATCTTAAATTCTATACAGGCAGTCCTTGACTAATGACCACTTCTTCAGTGACTGTTCAAAATTACAGTGATGATGAATGAGGGGGGACCTATGATGAGTCCATGAAGTTGCAGTCATTGCAGCATCCATGTGGTCATGTGATCTCAATGAAGGTGCTCAAGCACCTGGGCAAGCTGCAGTCACATGATCACCATTTGCAACCTTTCCTGCCAGCTTCCCACAAGCAAAGTCAATGGGGAAGCTGGCAGAGAAGATCACAAATAATTGTGTAAATTGCTCTTGCTACTTTTTCTCCCGAGGAATCCCACTAGGGAGTATGAGTTACCAGGGATTTTGTACTTCATAGCATTTCCCCAGCCACCTCCTCCAGTACTTAGTCCTGGCTCCTGCCAGGCAGCCCACCACTCCCTGGTGCCCTCCTGCAGTATCCTCCATGCTCCTTATCTGGGATTCCTGCCTCTTCCCACTGAATGACCTGCATAGTCATTAAGAGTTACATAGGGTTACAAGGGCAACTGGATTACTGGGCTTGTCATCCTAAGTGATGTTACACATTTAGTGATGGCAATACCAGTCCCAATTGCTGTCATAACCCTATAAAGCAACTTTTGGTGGTTGAGAGTAGATAAGTATGTAAATTGCTGAATGTAAATTGATAATTAAATATAAATCTTTAAGCATGGCTTAGATTGCATAATCAGTATGATGAAAGTAAAATTTGAAACTCAAAGAATGCTACAGAGGCACCTGACTGTTAGAACAAGTGGTACAGAAATACTTAATTTCTTGACCTGTAAGGTTCTTTTCTGTTCTTTATCAGTAATGTTTTGGAGCTTCTCTTTGGCAAAGTGAAATTACATTTACACTTAATTTAGAGGGAGTTTTGTTTCTTTCTTAAATATTTGGCTATTATGAACTATAGAGAAGAGTAAGATCAGATGTGAAATGTTAAAAAAAAGAAGTGATTTTGTTTGAACGTGCAAATGCTTTGTAGTTCTTTATTCAGGGTATGAAGCACAACAGTTTGAAAACACAGGTGGAAAACCAATATATACAAATGACTGGCAATAAATTGATTTCTTAAGTGCAGATTCGGAACTTTCCCCCCCCCCCCCAATAAAAATGTTTGGATCTAGTGAGGAATCTAAATTGGAGAGGGCAGCACATGCCAAAAAGCTTTGCAGGATATAGAAGTATACCAAACTCAGTGTGGTTACTTGTTCTATGTTACTGCAAAACAGGAAGGAATGAAGACAAACTGGTGAAGAAATACCCATTTTATATCATCCTATATTCTGGAATCAGGTAAACATCATAAACTGGAATAAAGAGAGAAAGATGGGTAGCAAAAAAGGAAATAGGTTTATTTCTCTCCTAGAGTGTGTATGTCAGTTGACCAAGGGAGAAATCTAGGAGAGGAATGAATAGAGATTGATCCTCTGGTGTTTCAGCAAATCCTGCCTTTAGTTTCCAGAAATGATCAGTGAGCCAAACATATAAGGGGCATTTAGAAGCCACATTTTTAGGTAACGTTGGTTTCATTTAAAATTTATAAAGTAAAAACCTCTGACGAAATTTCAGCTAGTCCTTGTGAATAATGGAAGGAATCAAATAGGCATATGTGATTGGAATAGTTTCATAGAGATTAGAATTACGTTTTTTATTAGTTTTGGAAATATAAAATTGGTTTATATTTGTTTTCATGTAGGACTTGTTTGGAAAACAACACATTCATTAAAAATGAAACCTACACAATTCAAACAGTTCGCTTCTCAGAAATATGTAGTATGAGTTTAGGACTATTTAATTTTGTATTTGCTCAATATTAACATTATTTTGGTACTTAATCACCTGATTCATGAAAGTTTCTTTTAATGAACTATCTAAATAATATTTAAGCCTTAACACTCGTTATTGTTAAGTACTTTTATTGCAGCAGCATCTTTTATGCAACTGTATATTAAACAGTTCATGACTTTGTTTTTCAGAAAGTCAGGTTTAGACTCACTGATGTCTAAAAGAATACAATGAGTGAGTAACCTTTTCCTCCTAGCTCACAACGCTTCATACTTATATATTTTCTTTTACTTTTTGTTTCTTTATCACTGGAGAAAGCAATTTTGCTTGGAAGAGTTAGCTGTAAAAGGAAACTAGGCCGCCAAAGAACACGGTGGCTGGACTCCATCAAAGTTGACACCAGCAAGAGTATAAAAAATTGAAAGAACTCAAGATTGAAAGATGAGGAGAGACGTGCCCATAGAATAGCTAAGAGTCAGACACAACTGAATGGATAATGCCATCATTTGTTCCTATGAAGAAACAAAACGCTTTTTCCATCTCATAACCACCATCATTATGTGTAGTATTTTAAAGAATATTGGAACTAGATTGGCTCCTATTTAATTAAAGAGAAATTACACATAGTGCATCTTATATATTTTACAGTGTATCACATAGCAGAAGATACAGCTATGGATCTTGATGTCAGAAAACAGAATTAAAACTGTTTGCAGATGATATCAAGATAGCAAAAACCAAATATGTGTGAGAAGAGCTTTAGAACAATCTTATTTAAATTGAAGAATGGTTAATCGAATGCAAATGCAGTTAAATTTAAGTGAGTGTGAAAAGTGGTAGATAAAATAAAATTCCCTAATGGTACACACACATGTGATGGGGTCCGAGATCTCTTTTTTTCATCCTCGAGAAAGCTCTTAGAGTTACAATGGATGGCACAATGAACATATCAGCTCAATATCTGGCTGCTGTGAAAAGGGCAGATTCCATGATAGGAGTCTCTAGAACTGGGGTGTCAAATTCAAGGCCCAGGGGCCGGATCCAGCCTGCAGAGTGCTTAGATCTGGCCTGTGGGCCACCCTGGAAACAGCAAAGGACCAGCCCATGGTGCCACTGCCAACAAAAATGGAGCTCGGAAGGGCCACAACACGAGTGATGAGTTGGCCACACCCACATTGGCCATGCCCCCCTGAGGTCAAACAACCCTTATGCAGCCCTCAATGAAATCGAGTTTGATACCCCCCTCTAGAAAATTGTCAAAATTGTCAAGCTTTTTCAGAAAGAGATGATACTTTGCATCAAGAATTCTATTGGCTGTTCTCAGATACCACATTTCTTGGCGGGAAAGTGAAATAAAGTACATAAGAGGGCAACCAAAGTAACTGAAGGCTCAATACTCTTCTATGAGAAAATGCTAGAATGTTTGGGACTCCAGGAAACAGCCAAGTGAGGGGGAATATGGTATAATACATGCTGTGGTGAAAATGGACAGTTTTGTCTCCTCTCTAAACATGACCCATGGGAGTAATTTGGAGGGAGATTGAGAGCAGACAAAAAAAAAGTATTTCTTTGCTCAGTGCAAAATTAACTTATGAAATTCACCATCACAAAACATGATAATGACCATTAAGTTGAGCTGCTCTAAGAGAAGATCAATAAATTCAATATTAGTTGCAGGACAATAACCGCAAATACGGTGGCTCAGTGGCTAAGACGTTGAAAGGTTGGCAGTTCGGCGATTCAAATCCCTAGTGCCACGTAACAAAGTGAGCTCCCATTACTTGTCCCAACTTCTGCCAACCTAGCAGTTTGAGAGCATGTAAAAAAGCAAGTAGAAAAATAAGAACCACTTTTGGTGGGAAGGTAACAGTGTTCTGTGCACCTTCGGTGTTTAATCATGCCGGCCACATGACCACAGAGATGTCTTCGGACAGCACTGGCTCTTCAGCTTTGAAACGGAGATGAACACTGCCCCCTAGAGGTGGGAATGACTAGCACATATGTGCAAGTGGAACCTTTACCTTTGCCTTTAACAGCAGTAGGAAGTATGTATCCACCTCCTTTTATCAACAGTTGAGACACATCTGTACCCGTTGTGAGAAATGAAATTCTGGACTGCAACAGACATAGGCTTGGTTCAGCAGGTCTGTTTTTCATTTCTTTCTCAAATGTGTAATTATAATACTATAGAACCAATTTGTATGTTAAGGCACCAGGCTAGAAGCTTGGAGACTGCAAGTTTTAATCTTACCTTAGCGTGAAAACCAGCGGAGAGACCTTGGGCCAACCACTCTCAGCCCAACTCATTTTAATTAAAATGGATGATTTTTTCTCTAAAGATGCTGTAATCTCCATGAGGAGGAACACAGCATTGTCTTATTTAACCAGAATTAAAGTGGGACATGTTGCTATTTTGGGCTGTTCTTTTGGGATTTGCTGATATTTGGAGTAAAAAAAATGTTGTGTACTGGATTTGCTTATATTTAATATGGTGTTTAACAATTTTCCTTACAGTTACTTTATATATCAATTTGATTGCATTTAAACTGGCTGAGTATTTAACAAGTAAAGAAGTTTGGTGAACTTGCTCTTTTTAAAGGAAAAATTAGCCTTCTTTGTTACATTAAATGTTAGGGGTTTTTTTTGTTCATATTAGGGCACTGGGATTACTTTTACCTTTGCTAAATGCATTTATAATTAGGAATTGAGATATGGGATGATTACCTGAACGGGGTATGTTGCTATCTGGAGAGATTCTTTTCCAAACTGTTGGCATTTGGAATGAAAGAAATGTTTGTTCACAGTTAACATGGTGCTTTCCCTACAGTTGCTCTAGAAGAAAAGGATGTTTGTGAGATTTTTTAAAAAGGAAAAATGATCCCTCTTTGTCATTTTAAACTGTAGGAGTTTGTTTATTTGTTTACAATAGGATTACAGGACTACTTTATGCCTTTTAAATGTGATTTTGCTTATATTTAAAAGTTCAGATGTGAAATGTTGAGTTTTATATATGTTCATTAAAATTAATATTTTAGAGCTCTGTTTGGATTTTGGTGATTTTTTTTTTTTTTTTTTGCTGGCACCTGGATTGGAGAAGATGTTGGATTTGCCTACAGTTAAGAGATAAGT